>NC_063442.1:442450-670404 GCF_020379485.1 Brassica napus
AAATTCTAAACACATTCTACATTTCTGTTAAGTATTTAAACTCTCTTTCATGGTACATGTGCATCGTTTTAATTTTTTTGTCAATTAATTTTAGTAAAACTTCATAATATCCTTAAATTGGTGGATTAACGACAATAAATCGATATTTTCTAGAGAAACGGAGACAACAAAAGTTCCAACCTCTTTGACCTTCATCATATGTTAGTTTATGATGCAACTGCATATAAAAATAATATTTTTATAAATTTTTGTATTTTTTTTCTCAAAATATGGGTTAACCCTACGAAATAATTGATTTTTTTTTCGATAAATTTCTATTATACTAAGCCTATAATCTTTAGTGTTGTTTTAAAATTTCTAAACACATTCTACATTTGTATTAAAGTATATTAAACTCTCTTTCATGGTACATGGGCATCGTTTTAATTTTTTGTCAATTAATTTAGTAAAACTTCATATACTCCCTAAATTGGTGGATTAACCAAAATGAAATCGCTATTTTCTAGATACGGAGACAATAAAGTTCCAAACCCCTTTTGACCTTCATCATATGTTAGTTATGATGATGCAACTATGCATTAAAAACAATATTTTCATATTTTTGATTTTTTTTCATCAAATCTATGGGTAACCCCTACGAAAATATTGATTTTTCCATAAATATCTATATACTAAGCCTATGATCTTTAAAGTTGTTTTAAATTTTCTACACACATTTATACATTTCTATTAATGTATTTAAATTCTCTTTCATGGTACATGTGCATCGTTTTAATTTTTTGTCAAGTAATTTAGTAAAACTTCATAATACTCCTTAAATTGGTGGATTAACGACAATGAAATCGCTATTTCTAGGGAAACGGAGACAACAAAAGTTTTAAACCTCTTTGACCTTCATCATATGTTAGTGAATGATGCAACTATCTATCAATAAAAACAGTATTTTCATATTTTTGCATTTTTTTCTCAAAATCTATGGGTTAACTCCTCCGAAAATATTGATTTTTTCGATAAATGTACTATATACTAAGCCTATGATCTTTAGTGTTGTGTTTTAAAATTTCTAAACACATTCTACATTTCTATTAATGTATATTAAACTCTCTCTTTCATGGTACATGGGCATCGTTTTAAGTTTTTGTGTCAATTAATTTAGTAAAACTTCATAATACTCCTTTAATTGGTGGATTAACAACAATAAAATTGTTATTTCTAGAGAAACGGAGACAACAAAAGTTCCAAACCTCTTTGACCTTCATCATATGTTAGTGAATGATGCAACTATGCATTAAAACAGTATTTTCATATTTTTTGTATTTTTTCTCAAAATCTAGGGTTAACCCCTACGAAAATATTGATTTTTCGATAAATGTACAATATATTAAGCCTATGATCCTTAGTGTTGTTTAAAATTTCTAAACACATTCTACATTTTTGTTTAAGTATATTAAACTCTCTTTCATGGTACATGGGCATCGTTTTAATTTTTGTCAATTAATTTAGTATAATTTCATAATACTCCCTAAATGGTGGATTAACCAACATGAAATCGCTATTTTCTAGAGAAACGGAGACAACAAAAGTTCCAAACCTCTTTGACCTTCATCATATGTTAGTGATGATGCAACTATGCATTTAATTATTATTTTCATATTTTTGAATTTTTTCTTAAAATCTATGGGTTAACCCCTACGAAAATATTGATTTTTCGATAATGTACTATATACTAAGCCTATGATCTTTAGTGTTGTTTTAAAATTTCTAAACACATTCTACATTTGTATTAAAGTATATTAAACTTTCTTTCATGGTACATGGGCATCGTTTTAATTTTTTGTCAATTAATTTAGTAAAACTTCATAATACTCCCTAAATTGATGGATTAACCAAAATGAAATCGCTATTTTCTAGAGAAACGGAGACAACAAAAGATCCAAACCTCTTTGACCTTCATCATATGTTAGTGAATGATGAAACTATGCATTAAATTATTATTTTCATATTTTTGCATTTTTTCTCAAAATCTATGGGTTAACCCCTACGGAAATATTGATTTTTCGATAAATGTACTATATACTAAGCCTATGATCTTTAGTGTTGTTTTAAAATTTCTAACACATTCTACATTTCTATTATGTATATTAAACTCTCTTTCATGGTACATGTGCATCGTTTTAATTTTTTGTCAATTAATTTAGTAAAACTTCATAATACTCCTTAAATTGGTGGATTAACGACAATAAATCGCTATTTTCTAGAGAAACGGAGACAAAAAAGTTCCAAACTTCTTTGACCTTCATCATATGTTAGTGAATGATGCAACTATGCATTAAAACAGTATTTTCATATTTTTGTATTTTTTTCTCAAAATCTATGGGTAACCCCTACGGAAATATTGATTTTTCGATAAATGTACTATATACTAAGCCTATGATCTTTAGTGTTGTTTTAAAATTTCTAAACACATTCTACATTTGTATTAAAGTATATTAAACTCTCTTTCATGGTACATGGGCATCGTTTTAATTTTTTGTCAATTAATTTAGTAAAACTTCATAATAGTCCTTAAATTGGTGGATTAACCAATAAATCGCTATTTTCTAGAGAAACAGAGACAACAAAAGTTCCAAACCTCTTTGACCTTCATCATATGTTAGTGAATGATGTTACTATGCATTAAAACAGTATTTTCATATTTTTGTATTTTTTTCTCAAAATCTATGGGTTAACACCCCTACGAAAATATTGATTTTCGATAAATGTACTATATACTAAGCCTATGATCTTTAGCGTTATTTTAAAATTTCTAAACACATTCTACATTTCTATTAATGTATATTAAACTCTCTTTCATGGTACATGTGCATCGTTTTAATTTTTTGTCAATTAATTTAGTAAAACTTCATAATACTCCTTAAATTGGTGGATTAACCAAAATGAAATCGCTATTTTCTAGAGAAACGGAGACAACAAAAGTTCCAAACTTCTTTGACCTTCATCATATGTTAGTTAATGATGCAACTATGCATTAAAACAGTATTTTCATATTTTTTTATTTTTTCTCAAAATCTATAGGTTAACCCCTACGAAAATATTGATTTTTCGATAAATGTACTATATACTAAGCCTATGATCTTTAGTGTTGTTTTTAAAATTTCTACACACATTCTACATTTGTATTAAGTATATTAAACTCTCTTTCATGGTACATGGGCATCGTTTTAATTTTTTGTCAATTAATTTAGTAAAACTTCATAATATCCTTAAATTGGTGGATTAACCACATGAAATCGATATTTTCTAGAGAAACGGAGACAACAAAAGTTCCAAACCTCTTTGACCTTCATCATATGTTAGTGAATGATGCAACTATGCATTAAAACAATATTTTCATATTTTTGCATTTTTCTCAAAATCTATGGGTTAACCCCTACGAAAATATTGATTTTTAGATAAATGTACTATATACTAAGCCTATGATCTTTAGTGTTGTTTTAAAATTTCTAAACACATTCTAAATTTCTATTAAAGTATATTAAACTCTCTTTCATGGTACATGGCATCGTTTTAATTTTTTGTCAATTAATTTAGTAAAACTTCATAATATTCCTTAAATTGGTGGATTAACGATAATGAAATCGCTATTTTTTAGAGAAACGGGGACAACAAAAGTTCCAAACCTCTTTGACCTTCATCCTATGTTAGTGAATGATGCAACTATGCATTAAAACACTATTTTCATATTTTTGTATTTTTTCTCGAAATCTATGGGTTAACCCCTACGAAAATATTGATTTTTCGATAAATGTACTATATACTAAGCCTATAATCTTTAGTGTTGTTTTAAAATTTCTAAACACATTCTACATTTCTATTAATGTATATTAAGCTCTCTTTCATGGTACATGTGCATCGTTTTAAATTTTTTGTCAATTAATTTAGTAAAACTTCATAATACTCCTTAAATTGGTGGATTAACGACAATGAAATCGCTATTTTCTAGAGAAACGGAGACAACAAAAGTTCCAAACCTCTTTGACCTTCATCATATGTTAGTGAATGATGCAACTATGCATTAAAACGGTATTTTCATATTTTTGCATTTTTTCTCAAAATCTATGGGTTAACCCCTACGAAAATAATGATTTTTAGATAAATGTACTATATACTAAGCCTATGATCTTTAGTGTTGTTTTAAAATTTCTAAACACATTCTACATTTCTATTAATGTATATTAAACTCTCTTTCATGGTACATGTGCATCGTTTTAATTTTTTGTCAATTAATTTAGTAAAACTTCATAATATTCCTTAAATTGGTGGATTAACGACAATTAAATCGATATTTTCTAGAGAAACGGAGACAACAAAAGTTCCAAACCTCTTTGACCTTCATCATATGTTAGTTAATGATGCAACTATGCATTAAAACAATATTTTCATATTTTTGCATTTTTTCTTAAAATCTATGGGTTAACCCCTACGAAAATATTGATTTTTCGATAAATGTACTATATACTAAGCCTATGATCTTTAGCGTTATTTTAAAATTTCTAAACACATTCTAAATTACTTTTAATGTATATTAAACTCTCTTTTATGGTACATGTGCATCTTTTAATTGTTTGTCAATTAATTTAGTAAAACTTCATAATATCCTTAAATTGGTGGATTAACGATAATGAAATCGCTATTTTCTAGAGAAACGGAGACAACAAAAATTCCAAACCTCTTTGACCTTCATCATATGTTAGTGAATGATGCAACTATGCATTAAAACACTATTTTCATATTTTTGTATTTTTTCTCAAATCTATGGGTTAACCCCTACGAAAATATTGATTTTTCGATAAATGTACTATATACTAAGCCTATAATCTTTAGTGTTGTTTTAAAATTTCTAAACACATTCTACATTTCTATTAATGTATATTAAACTCTCTTTCATGGTACATGTGCATCGTTTTAATTTTTTGTCAATTAATTTAGTAAAACTTCATAATACTCCTTAAATTGGTGGATTAACGACAATGAAATCGCTATTTTCTAGAGAAACGGAGACAACAAAAGTTCCAAACCTCTTTGACCTTCATCATATGTTAGTGAATGATGCAACTATGCATTAAAACCAGTATTTTCATATTTTTGCATTTTTTCTCAAAATCTATGGGTTAACCCCTACGAAAATATTGATTTTTAGATAAATGTACTATATACTAAGCCTATGATCTTTAGTGTTGTTTTAAAATTTCACACATTCTACATTTCTATTAATGTATATTAAACTCTCTTTCATGGTACATGGGCATCGTTTTAATTTTTTGTCAATTAATTTAGTAAAACTTCATAATACTCCTTAAATTGGTGGATTAACGACAATGAAATCGCTATTTTCTAGAGAAACGGAGACACAAAAAATCCAAACCTCTTTGACCTTCATCATATGTTAGTGAATGATGCAACTATGCATTAAAACAGTATTTTCATATTTTTGTATTTTTTCTCAAAATCTATGGTTAACCCCTACGAAAATATTGATTTTTCGATAAATGTACTATATACTAAGCCTATGATCTTTAGTGTTGTTTTAAAATTTCTAAACACATTCTACATTTCTGTTAATGTATATTAAACTCTCTTTCATGGTACGTGGGCATCGTTTTAATTTTTTGTCAATTAATTTAGTAAAACTTCATAATACTCCCTAATTGGTGGATTAACCAAATGAAATCGCTATTTTCTAGAGAAACGGAGACAACAAAAATTCCAAACCTCTTTGACCTTCATCATATGTTAGTGAATGATGAAACTATGCATTAAAATATTATTTTCATATTTTTGCATTTTTTCTCAAAATCTATGGGTTAACCCCTACGGAAATATTGATTTTTCGATAAATGTACTATATACTAAGCCTATGATCTTTAGTGTTATTTTAAAATTTCTAAACACATTCTACATTTCTATTAATGTATATTAAACTCTCTTTCATGGTACATGTGCATCGTTTTAATTTTTTGTCAATTAATTTAGTAAAACTTCATAATACTCCTTAAATTGGTGGATTAACGACAAAAATCGCTATTTTCTAGAGAAACGGAGACAACAAAAGTTCCAAACCTCTTTGACCTTCATCATATGTTAGTGAATGATGCAACTATGCATTAAAACAGTATTTTCATATTTTTGAATTTTTTCTCAAAATCTATGGGTTAACCCCTACGAAAATATTGATTTTTCGATAAATGTACTATATACTAAGCCTATGATCTTTAGTGTTGTTTTAAAATTTCAAAACACATTCTACATTTGTATTAAAGTATATTAAACTCTCTTTCATGGTACGTGGTCATCGTTTTAATTTTTTGTCAATTAATTTAGTAAAACTTCATAATACTCCCTAAATTGGTAGAGTAACCAAAATGAAATCACTATTTTCTAGAGATACGGAGACAACAAAAGTTCCAAACCTCTTTGACCTTCATCATATGTTAGTGAATGATGCAACTATGCATTATATATTATTTTCATATTTTTGCATTTTTTCTCAAAATCTATGGGTTACCCTACGAAAATATTGATTTTTCGATAAATGTACTATATACTAAGCCTATGATCTTTAGCGTTATTTTAAAATTTCTAAACACATTCTACATTTCTATTAATGTATATTAAACTCTCTTTCATGGTACATGTGCATCGTTTTAATTTTTTGTCAATTAATTTAGTAAACTTCATAATACTCCTTAAATTGGTGGATTAACGACAATAAAATCGATATTTTCTAGAGAAACGGAGACAACAAAAGTTCCAAACTTCTTTGACCTTCATCATATGTTAGTTAATGATGCAACTATGCATTAAAACAGTATTTTCATATTTTTGTATTTTTTCTCAAAATCTATGGGTTAACCCCTACGAAAATATTGATTTTTCGATAAATGTACTATATACTAAGCCTATGATCTTTAGTGTTGTTTTAAAATTTCAAAACACATTCTACATTTGTATTAAGTATATTAAACTCTCTTTCATGGTACTGGCATCGTTTTAATTTTTTGTCAATTAATTTAGTAAAACTTCATAATACTCCTTAAATTGGTGGATTAACCAAAATGAAATCGCTATTTTCTAGAGAAACGAGACAACAAAAGTTCCAAACCTCTTTGACCTTCATCATATGTTAGTAAATGATGCAACTATTCATTAAAACAATATTTTCATATTTTTGCATTTTTTCTCAAAATCTATGGGTTAACCCCTACGAAAATATTGATTTTTCGATAATGTACTATATACTAAGCCTATGATCTTTAGCGTTGTTTTAAAATTTCTAAACACATTCTAAATTTCTATTAATGTATATTAAACTCTCTTTCATGGTACATGTGCATCGTTTTAATTTTTTGTCAATTAATTTAGTAAAACTTCATAATATTCCTTAAATTGGTGGATTAACGACTAATGAAATCGCTATTTTTTAGAGAAACGGGACAACAAAAGTTCCAAACCTCTTTGACCTTCATCATATGTTAGTGAATGATGCAACTATGCATTAAAACACTATTTTCATATTTTTGTATTTTTTCTCAAATCTATGGGTTAACCCCTACGAAAATATTGATTTTTCGATAAATGTACTATATACTAAGCCTATAATCTTTAGTGTTGTTTTAAAATTTCTAAACACATTCTATATTTCTATTAATGTATATTAAACTCTCTTTCATGGTATATGTGCATCGTTTTAATTTTTTGTCAATTAATTTAGTAAAACTTCATAATACTCCCTAAATTGGTGGATTAACGACAATGAAATCGCTATTTTCTAGAGAAACGGAGACAACAAAAGTTCCAAACCTCTTTGACCTTCATCATATGTTAGTGAATGATGCAACTATGCGTTAAAACGGTATTTTCATATTGTTGCATTTTTTCTCAAAATCTATGGGTTAACCCCTACGAAAAGAATGATTTTTAGATAAATGTACTATATACTAAGCCTATGATCTTTAGTGTTGTTTTAAAATTTCTACACACATTCTACATTTCTATTAATATATATTAAACTCTCTTTCATGGTACATGTGCATCGTTTTAATTTTTTGTCAATTAATTTAGTAAAACTTCATAATACTCCTTAAATTGGTGGATTAACGACAATGAAATCGATATTTTCTAGAGAAACGGAGACAACAAAAGTTCCAAACCTCTTTGACCTTCATTATATATTAGTGAATGATGCAACTATGCATTAAAACAGTATTTTCATATTTTTGTATTTTTTCTCAAAATCTATGGGTTAACCCCTATGGAAATATTGATTTTTCGATAAATGTACTATATACTAAGCCTATGATCTTTAGTGTTGTTTTAAAATTTCTAAACACATTCTACATTTCTGTTAATGTATATTAAACTCTCTTTCATGGTACATGTGCATCGTTTTAATTTTTTGTCAATTAATTTAGTAAAACTTCATAATACTCCTTAAATTGGTGGATTAACGACAATAAAATCGCTATTTTCTAGAGAAACGGAGACAACAAAAGTTCCAAACCTCTTTGACCTTCATCATATGTTAGTTAATGATGCAACTATGCATTAAAATAATATTTTTATATTTTTGTATTTTTTCTCAAATCTATGGGTTAACCCTACGAAAATATTGATTTTTCGATAAATGTACTATATACTAAGCCTATGATCTTTAGTGTTGTTTTAAAATTTCAAAACACATTCTACATTTGTATTAAAGTATATTAAACTCTCTTTCATGGTACGTGGGCATCGTTTTAATTTTTTGTCAATTAATTTAGTAAAACTTCATAATACTCCCTAAATTGGTGGATTAACAACAAATGAAATCGCTATTTTCTAGAGAAACGGAGACAACAAAAGTTCCAAACCTCTTTGACCTTCATCATATGTTAGTGAATGATGCAAACTATGCATTAAAATATTATTTTCATATTTTTGTATTTTTTCTCAAATCTATGGGTTAACCCCTACGGAAATATTGATTTTTCGATAAATGTACTATATACTAAGCCTATGATCTTTAGTGTTGTTTTAAAATTTCTAAACACATTCTACATTTCTGTTAATGTATATTAAACTCTCTTTCAAGGTACATGTGCATCGTTTTAATTTTTTGTCAATTAATTTAGTAAAACTTCATAATACTCCTTAAATTGGTGGATTAACGACAATGAAATCGCTATTTTCTAGAGAAACAGAGACAACAAAAGTTCCAAACCTCTTTGACCTTCATAATATGTTAGTGAATGATGCAACTATGCGTTAAAACAGTATTTTTCATATTTTTGCATTTTTTCTCAAAATCTATGGGTTAACCCCTACGAAAATAATGATTTTTAGATAAATGTACTATATACTAAGCCTATGATCTTTAGTGTTGTTTTAAAATTTCTACACACATTCTACATTTCTATTAATGTATATTAAACTCTCTTTTATGGTACATGTGCATCGTTTTAATTTTTTGTCAATTAATTTAGTAAAACTTCATAATACTCCTTAAATTGGTGGATTAACGACAATGAAATCGATATTTTATAGAGAAACGGAGACAACAAAAGTTCCAAACCTCTTTGACCTTCATTATATGTTAGTGAATGATGCAACTATGCACTAAAACAGTATTTTCATATTTTTGTATTTTTTCTCAAAATCTATGGGTTAACCCCTACGGAAATATTGATTTTTCGATAAATGTACTATATACTAAGCCTATGATCTTTAGTGTTGTTTTAAAATTTCTAAACACATTCTACATTTCTGTTAATGTATATTAAACTCTCTTTCATGGTACATGTGCATCGTTTTAATTTTTTGTCAATTAATTTAGTAAAACTTCATAATACTCCTTAAATTGGTGGATTAACGACAATAAAATCGATATTTTCTAGAGAAACGGAGACAACAAAAGTTCCAAACCTCTTTGACCTTCATCATATGTTAGTTAACGATGCAACTATGCATTAAAATAATATTTTCATATTTTTCTATTTTTTCTCAAAATCTATGGGTTGATTTTTCGATAAATGTACTATATACTAAGCCTATGATCTTTAGTGTTGTTTTAAAATTTCAAAACACATTCTACATTTGTATTAAAGTATATTAAACTCTCTTTCATGGTACGTGGGCATCGTTTTAATTGTTTGTCAATTAATTTAGTAAAACTTCATAATACTCCCTAAATTGGTGGATTAACCAAAATGAAATCGCTATTTTCTAGAGATACGGAGACAACAAAAGTTCCAAACCTCTTTGACTTTCATCATATGTTAGTGAATGATGAAACTATGCATTAAAATATTATTTTCATATTTTTGTATTTTTTTCTCAAAATCTATGGGTTAACCCTACGGAAATATTGATTTTTCGATAAATGTACTATATACTAAGCCTATGATCTTTAGTGTTGTTTTAAAATTTCTAAACACATTCTACATTTCTGTTAATGTATATTAAAATCTCTTTCATGGTACATGTGCATCGTTTTAATTTTTTGTCAATTAATTTAGTAAAACTTCATAATACTCCTTAAATTGGTGGATTAACGACAATAAAATCGATATTTTCTAGAGAAACGGAGACAACAAAAGTTCCAAACCTCTTTGACCTTCATCATATGTTATTTAATCATGCAACTATGCATTAAAACAGTATTTTCATATTTTTGTATTTTTTCTCAAAATCTATGGGTTAACCCCTACGAAAATATTGATTTTTCGATAAATGTACTATATACTAAGCCTATGATCTTTAGTGTTGTTTTAAAATTTCAAAACACATTCTACATTTGTATTAAAGTATATTAAACTCTCTTTCATGGGACGTGGGCATCGTTTTAATTTTTTGTCAATTAATTTAGTAAAACTTCATAATACTCCCTAAATTGGTGGATTAACCAAAATGAAATCGCTATTTTCTAGAGATACGGAGACAACAAAAGTTCCAAACCTCTTTGACCTTCATCATATGTTAGTGAATGATGCAACTATGCATTAAAACAATATTTTCATATTTTTGCATTTTTTCTCAAAATCTATGGGTTAACCCCTACGAAAATAATGATTTTTAGATAAATGTACTATATACTAAGCCTATGATCTTTAGTGTTGTTTTAAAATTTCTACACACATTCTACATTTCTATTAATGTATATTAAACTCTCTTTCATGGTACATGTGCATCGTTTTAATTTTTTGTCAATTAATTTAGTAAAACTTCATAATACTCCTTAAATTGGTGGATTAACGACAATGAAATCGCTATTTTCTAGAGAAACGGAGACAACAAAAGTTCCAAACCTCTTTGACCTTCATTATATGTTAGTGAATGATGCAACTATGCATCAAAACAGTATTTTATATTTTTGCATTTTTTCTCAAAATCTATGGCTTAACCCCTACGAAAATATTGATTTTTCAATAAATGTACTATATACTAAGCCTATGATCTTTAGCGTTGTTTTAAAATTTATAAACACATTCTAAATTTCTATTAATGTATATTAAACTTTCTTTTATGGTACATGTGCATCGTTTTAATTTTTTGTCAATTAATTTAGAAAAACTTCATAATATTCCTTAAATTGGTGGATTAAAGATAATGAAATCGCTATTTTCTAGAGAAACGGACACAATAAAAGTTCCAAACCTCTTTGACCTTCATCATATGTTAGTGAATGATGCAACTATGCATTAAAACATTATTTTCATATTTTTGTATTTTTTCTCGAAATCTATGGGTTAACCCCCTACGAAAATATTGATTTTTCGATAAATGTACAATATACTAAGCCTATAATCTTTAGTGTTGTTTTAAAATTTCTAAACACATTCTAAATTTGTATTAATGTATATTAAACTCTCTTTCATGGTACATGGGTATCGTTTTAATTTTTTGTCAATTAATTTAGTAAAACTTCATAATACTCCCTAAATTGATGGATTAACCACTATAAAATCGCTATTTTCTAGAGAAACGTAGACAACAAAAATTCCAAACCTCTTTGACCTTCATCATATGTTATTGAATGATGCAACTATGCATTAAAACAGTATTTCAATATTTTTGTATTTTTTCTCAAAATCTATGGGCTAACAACCCTTACGAAAATATTGTTTTTTCGATAAATGTACTATATACTAAGCCTATGATCTTTAGTGTTGTTTTAAAATTTCTAAAGACATTCTACATTTCTATTAATGTATATTAAACTCTCTTTCATAGTACATGTGCATCGTTTTAATTTTTTGTCAGTTAATTTAGTAAAACTTCATAATACTCCTTAAATTGGTGGATTAACGACAATGAAATCGCTATTTTCTAGAAAACGGAGACAACAAAAGTTCCAAACCCCTTTGACCTTCATCATATGTTAGTGAATGATGCAAGTATGCATTAAAACAATATTTTCATATTTTTGCATTTTTTCTCAAATTCTATGGGTTAACCCCTACGAAAATAATGATTTTTAGATAAATGTACTATATACTAAGCCTATGATCTTTAGTGTTGTTTTAAAATTTCAAAACACATTCTACATTTGTATTAAAGTATATTAAACTCTCTTTCATGGTACGTGGGCATCGTTTTAATTTTTTGTCAATTAATTTAGTAAAACTTCATAATACTCCCTAAATTGGTGGATTAACCAAAATGAAATCGCTATTTTCTAGAGATACGGAGACAACAAAAGTTCCAAACCTCTTTGACCTTCATCATATGTTAGTGAATGATAAAACTATGCATTAAAATATTATTTTCATATTTTTGTATTTTTTCTCAAAATCTATGGGTTAACCCCTACGAAAACATTGATTTTTCGATAAATGTACTATATACTAAGCCTATGATCTTTAGTGTTGTTTTAAAATTTCTAAACACATTCTATATTTCTATTAATGTATATTAAACTTTCTTTCATAGTACATGTGCATCGTTTTAATTTTTTGTCAGTTAATTTAGTAAAATTTCATAATACTCCCTAAATTGGTGGATTAACCACAATGAAATTGCTATTTTCTAGAGAAACGGAGACAACAAAAGTTCCAAACTTCTTTGACCTTCATCATATGTTAGTGAATGATGCAACTATCATTAAAACAATATTTTTATATTTTTGCATTTTTTCTCAAAATCTATGGGTTTAACCCCTACGAAAATATTGATTTTTCGATAAATGTACTATATACTAAGCCTATAATCTTTAGCGTTGTTTTAAAATTTCTAAACACATTCTAAATTTCTATTAATGTATATTAAACTCTCTTTTATGGTACATGTACATCGTTTTAGTTTTTTGTCAATTAATTTAGTAAAACTTGATAATATTCGTTAAATTGGTGGATTACCGATAATGAAATCGCTATTTTCTAGAGAAACGGAGACAACAAAAGTTCCAAACCTCTTTGACCTTCATCATATGTTAGTGAATGATGCAACTATGCATTAAAACATAATTTTCATATTTTTGTATATTTTCTCGAAATCTATGGGTTAACCCCTACGAAAATATTGATTTTTCGATAAATGTACTATATACTAAGCCTATAATCTTTAATGTTGTTTTAAAATTTCAAAACACATTCTACATTTGTA
This sequence comes from Brassica napus, assembly GCF_020379485.1. Classification (NCBI taxonomy): domain Eukaryota; kingdom Viridiplantae; phylum Streptophyta; class Magnoliopsida; order Brassicales; family Brassicaceae; genus Brassica; species Brassica napus. Next base: position 456,089 of record NC_063442.1, read on the forward strand.
TTAATGTATATTAAACTCTCTTTCATGGTACATGGGCATCGTTTTAATTTTTTGTCAATTAATTTAATAAAACTTCATAATACTCCCTAAATTGGTGGATTAACCACTATAAAATCGCTATTTTCTAGAGAAACGGAGACAACAAAAGTTCCAAACCTCTTTGACCTTCATCATATGTTATTGAATGATGCAACTATGCATTAAAACAGTATTTTAATATTTTTGTATTTTTTTCTCAAAATCTACGAAAATATTGAGTTTTTGGTAAATAATTTATATATTGAGGCTATAATTTTTAATGTTGTTTTAAAATTTCTAACCACATTCTAAATTTGTATTAATATATTCTAAACTCTCTTTCATGGTACATGAGCATCGTTAACATTTTTAATCAATTAATTTAGTAAAACTTCATATACTCACTAAATCAGTGGATTAACCACTATAAAATCAATATTCTCTAGAGAAACGGAGACAAGCAAAAGTTCCAAATCTCTTTGACCATCATCATATATCAGTGCAGGAGACAACTATGCATTAAAACAATATTGTCATATTTTTTGAATTTTTCTCAAAATCTATGTGTTAACCCCTACGAAAATATTGAGTTTTTGGTAAATGTTTTATATACTGAAGGCTATAATTTTTAATGTTGTTTTAAAATTTCTAACTACATTCTAAATTTGTATTAATATATGCTAAAATCTCTTTCATGGTACATGAGCATCGTTAACTTTTTTTATCAATTAATTTAGTAAAACTTCATATACTCACTAAATCAGTGGATTAACCACTATAAAATTGATATTCTCTAGAGAAACGGAGACAAACAAAGGTTTCAAATCTCTTTGATCATCATCATATATCCGTGCACGAGACAACAATGCTTTAAAACAATATTGTCATATTTTTTGAAATTTTCTCTAAATCTATGTGTTAACCCCTACGAAAATATTGAGTTTTTGGTAAATGCTTTATATACTGAAGGCTATAATTTTTAATATTGTTTTAAAATTTCTAACTACATTCTAAATTTGTATTAATATATGGTAAACTCTCTTTCATGGTACATGAGCATCGTTAACTTTTTTTATCAATTAATTTAGTAAAACTTCATATACTCACTAAATCAGTGGATTAACCACTATAAAATTGATATTCTCTAGAGAAACGGAGACAGACAAAGGTTCCAAATCTCTTTGACCATCATCATATATCAGTGCAGGAGACAACTATGCATTAAAACAATATTTTCATATTTTTTGAATTTTTCTCAAAATCTATGTGTTAACCCCTACGAAAATATAGAGTTTTGGTAAATGTTTTATATACTGAAGCCTATAATTTTTAATGTTATTTTAAAATTTCTAACCACATTGTATATTTGTATTAATATATGCTAAACTCTCTTTCATAGTACATGAGCATCCTTCAAATCTTTTATCAATTAATTTAGTAAAACTTCATATACTCACTAAATCAGTGGATTAGCCACTATAAAATCGATATTCTCTAGAGAAACGGAGACAAACAAAGGTTTCAAATCTCTTTGACCATCATCATATATCAGTGCAGGAGACAACTATGCACTAAAACAATATTGTCATATTTTTTATATTTTCTCAAAATCTATGTGTTAACCCCTACGAAAATATTGAGTTTTTGGTAAATTCTTTATATATACTGAAGGCTATAATTTTTAATGTTGTTTTAAAATTTCTAACTAGATTCTAAATTTGTATTAATATATGCTAAACTCTCTTTCATGGTACATGAGCATCGTTAACGTTTTTTATCAATTAATTTAGTAAAACTTCATATACTCACTATATCAGTGGATTAACCACTATAAAATCGATATTCTCTAGAGAAACGGAGACAAACAAAGGTTCCAAATCTCTTTGAGCATCATCATATATCAGTGCAGGAGACAACTATGCATTAAAACAATATTGTCATATTTTTTGATATTTTCTCAAAATCTATATGTTAACCCCTACGAAAATATTGAGTTTTTGGTAAATGTTTTATATACTGAAAGGCTATAATTTTTAATGTTGTTTTAAAATTTCTAACTAGATTCTAAATTTGTATTAATATATGCTAAACTCTCTTTCATGGTACATGAGCATCGTTAACTTTTTTTATCAATTAATTTAGTAAAACTTCATATACTCACTAAATCAGTGGATTAACCACTATAAAATCGATATTCTCTAGAGAAACGGAGACAAACAAAGGTTCCAAATCTCTTTGACCATCATCATATATCAGTGCAAGAGACAACTATGCATTAAAACAATATTGTCATATTTTTTGAATTTTTCTCAAAATCTATGTGTTAACCCCTACGAAAATATTGAGTTTTTGGTAAATGCTTTATATACTGAAGGCTATAATTTTTAATGTTGTTTTAAAATTTCTAACCACATTCTAAATTTGTATTAATATATGTTAAAGTCTTTTTCATGGTACATGAGCATCTTTCAAATTTTTATCAATTAATTTAGTAAAACTTCATATACTCACTAAATCAGTGGATTAACCACTATAAAATCGATATTCTCTAGAGAAACGGAGACAAGCAAAGGTTCCAAATCTCTTTGACCATCATCATATATCAGTGCAGGAGACAACTATGCATTAAAATAATATTGTCATAATTTTTGAATTTTTCTCAAAATCTATGTGTTAACCCCTACGAAAATATTGAGTTTTTGGTAAATGTTTTATATACTTAAGCCTAAAATTTTAATGTTGTTTTAAAATTTCTAACTACATTCTACATTTGTATTAATGTATGCTAAACTCTCTTTCATGGTACATGAATATCACTCAAATTTTTTATTAATTAATTTAGTAAAACTTCATATACCTCATTAATCAGTGGATTAACCCTTATAAATTCGCTATTCTCTAGAGAAATGGAGAATACAAAGGTTTCAAATCTCTTTGACCATCATCATATATTAGTGCATGAGGCATCTATGCATTAAAACAATATTGTCATTTTTAAAAAAAAATTCTCACAACTCCATACGAAATTTTTGAGGTTTTGGTAAATGTTTTATATACCGAAGCCTATGTTTTTAATATTGTTGTAAAATTTCCAACCAAATTCTACATTTGTATTAATGTATGCTAAACTCTTTTTCATAGTACATGGACATCATTCAAATTTTTTATCAATAGATTTAGTAAAACTTCATATACTGTCTAAATTAGTGGATTAACCACTATAAAATCGCTATTCTCTAGAGAAACAGAGGTAAAAAAAGGTTTCAAATCTCTTTGACCATCATCATATATTAGTACATGAGATCACTATGCATTAAAATAATATTGTCATATTTTTTGAAATTTTCTCAAAATTTATGTGTTAAGATCCCATCGAGTCAACTATCCGTAGAACTCTGTCAAATGCTATCAGAGGTCGAATCTTTTATCTGTTTTTCCTTCGCGTCTTTTCACTTTGTTTTCATTCCGAGAGATGCTAATGGATATGTGAACTTTTATGCCAAAATCTGCTTATGTACTTAACTCTCAAGTTTAGGTACGGTTTAAACCTAAAAGCCCCTTTTTAATATAATCTTTTGCTGCTCAAAAAATAATTATTGGGGTTCTAGTTTGAGAAACTTGCATATATTCTTTTTATTTTCAAAGAGCATTTGTCGTTTAATTATTAATCTAATTATTTTTTAAGGAAAACTAAAATTAGTTCTCTACTTTAAAATATCAATATTTTATGTTTCTAAGTGATAATGGTTTATACTATTAATGCAGAGAAAGACAGAACATTAAAATCGAGGACGACACAAGGCGTCGAACTTGACTAATTATAAAAGTAATAATCGCAATATCAACAGAGGAATCTGAAGCAAAAAGTTCAAAAAAGAAGATCAGCTTATTTAAGAACATAAACTGTTTGATGTCCGATTTGACCATTCATATCTCAATCTACCTTGCTCACAACATACACATTAGCACATATATATGTGTGTACACAGAGCTAGGCATGTGTAGTTGTCAGCCACGACCCGCGACAGAGATCGAATTTTGATTTCTTGCCTTCTTGTACTTCCATTGTTTCTTTTATGTTTTCTTAAATACTTTTAAGTTATATAAATTTATCTGATGATATTATTTACAAGAATGGTTACAAAATAAGTTATTAAATTCATCTTCCTTTCTTTACCACCGCCTGACCTCAATAGGTGAGAGAGAGAGCGCTGTCATTTCTCACACAAACACTTTGGAAAACAATCAACATCTAAGTATACACGTGTATATGTCTCCTTGTCTCTCTATGTTTCATTAACATTCCCGTTTCTAGCCACTTCTTCGCCGTGCCATGGGTTTTTCGTTTACCAGGCATCATATATATTTTCAAGACCTGTACCGAAACAGAATTACATTTACACTAATGAATTAACAAATTTCTATTCGTTCAGGTAGTATTCCAAATATATAATCAACTTGTACGTTTTTTGTTGTCAACTTATAAAGTTTATGTATCCGAATGCATAGTATTATAACACATGGGAGAGGTGGGCTAAACTAAATCATAACACAATAATAGTTAATCAAGGTTCAAAACACAAAATAGTAACATCGTCATTTAAACTATGTATAGTAACTGCATCTATGTTGCCCTGCTAAACAAGTGTGCTTACACAATGATCTCGTAAAACTTTATTTTTATCTTCAAACACTCGGGTCAATAACATGCATGTGAAACATTTGTGTCAGTAACATGCATATGATTTTTTTACTGTGATATGTAGTCAACTAGTTGGTCTGCATCATGCTAGCTGCATCAATACATGGATTCAAATCCGTGAATATTGTTAACAAAAATAAGTATCCAAATACTTTAATACACATTCTTTATATTTAGTAATCTAAAAATATTGTTTAGGTTCTCTGTATTCCTATTGTCTATTATTTATATTTAGTAAGTTATAAAACACGTAAAAAGAAAAAAAAACATTTTTCTCTTTTCTTTCTATTATTAAGTCTTCTGTGATCCAGTTAACTATATATATTATATATATATATATATCAATTTAACATTAGTTAAAATCAAAATTATTAACTACACATGTCAAAATTTTGTATTATAATTATTTTATTTATCATTATTTATTTTGTTAAAGATTTATTTTATGTATTATGTTCATAGTAAACACATCCATTTTATTCTTTGGAGTTAGATTGAGGAGAGAAGATAACAAATTTGGGAGGACATTCTACTCTTAGTATGTTATTGTTTCTCTTCAGTTCAAACGAAGAGTGTTTCAGCCTAGGTTTAGAGTCGAAGTAAATATATTTTTGTCTTGATATTTAAATATCTGATTTTTTATCACTTTTTAAAAGATAAAAGTTCTCAGAAAGTAACAAACAAATAGTGTGAAAATTGTATAAACAAAGGCCAGATGTGGATGGAGCTATTTAATTCTGCCACCCATTCACGTGCTCTCATTAACCCTTTTCATGTATCTCATTTTTTTCTGGTCACAAATTTATCTCAAAATCAAAACGCCAAAAGATTTTTTTTTCTCTATAAAATATCAGTTCAAAAAAAAATACCAGTTAACTCATATATACATTCACAGCTTCTTAATTTGACGAACCTGCTCTCTTGTTTCACCTTCATCAAATATTTAATTAGATGAATGTTATTGGATTTGGAAGAAAGGAAAAAGGGGAAGAAGAAACAAGATTTTGTGTAACATGTGGGCTCTAATAGGATAAATGGACGGGCCTCTTTTAAGTTATTTATATTATACTCTCGATGGACATTACAAAAAAGTGTTCAGAGATGGGTGGTGAAAGGGACTTTAGCAGAGGGGAGCCAAGAAGCAGCGTCGATGAAGTTGTGTAATGTAAACTGACGGGCTTCCTCAATATCTGATATCACATGAAACCCGGTCTAATTGACCCGGTTTGTTGTACTCGAACCCGGCCATCCTTTGGGTTCGATCAAAGGACCAAGGAACGTTCCTATCACCACCGTCATAGCATACGAGAGCCATGGACGTCAACGGTGCCAATATACTGCAGTTCTGGAAGACCGCGGCTGCGTTTCCGAAAATGAAGTCAACGGTGCCGTATATGTTGCACTTCCTGAAAACTGACGCCCTGAGTGTGGACGTACAGCGTGTCTTGATACCCTTGGATGCTGTAATACACTGACCTGTCCGAGTCCGATCTCAGTGCCACCGCCTGCTTGTTCTCCGTCCCCGCCGTGTTCCTGATCGTCATGTCTCGCGCCACTGTCATCAGTTTTTTTTTTGTTATTACAGTTGAAATTTTCAAAAAATTGTAAAAAGAAGTATCACTTTCTACTAACCAAACGTGGCGGATTTGAAAGTGGAAAATCCTCTGCCTTTGCTTTTGGTCTCCGATGATCATGATGTTATGAGATTTAATTCCCACTTTGACATATTCCTGATAAACACCTGATTTGACGTGTATGACATACCATTTGCTTCCCCTGGGCCTCTCTCCCGCACCATTCCACCGCCTCTTGTATCGTCTTGTAGTCCCCTGAGCCATCTTGAGCCACCATTGCATCCGGTGATCTTCTTCTTCTTCTTATTATCCACTGCTACTTTTGATATCCCCACCTAAACTGTACGTTACCGTTTGCCTCCTCCATCCCCTGTTTCTTCAAACGTTAACACTTTCCAGAGATTAACTAAACAGTTTAGTGTAAGTTACCTTGCTAATGGCCAAGGCGTTAGTGATATCAATGGTGATCCCCCCCCCCCCCCCCCCCCCCCCCCCCCCCCTGCAAAGTATCAGACGAGGGACCTAGCTCTGACATCCCTTCCCGACACGTTTCTAGGTTGGTCAGTGCGGTGCTGAGCCATGCATGCACATCCGATCTAGAGCAATACACGTCCTTTGGACACGACTCGCTCTGGTTAAGCCTGTGGATGGTCCGGTCGTACAATTCCATACAATCCTCCCAAGCTCCCTTGCTCTGAATCAAACTGAGAGTAGGTGTCGTTCTTGGCTTTCAAGGCACCATCTAGTGTTCGTTCCATGGACACCTTCAGGAACTCTGTCACGCTGGATGTTGAATCACAAGTGTGTTGCATTGACTGGGGTGCGGCGTTTGATCGCACATTTCATTTCCAAGAACCATTGAGTTAACAAGACAACTAATAAGAATGGTGTAACATTTTACAGTTTCTCCACGAGCAACCATCGTTTTTGTTCTATAATGAGGTAACATATGCATGATGATGGGATTTTTTTTATACATTTCTTTTTGCAATTGATATAATATGTTACAAACTGGATTTTCTTAACGCATGTTAGCAGTTCTAAACTTTGTTAATTAAATTCTTGTTGTGGTTTTTTGCTCAACATTAAGCTTATGTGTGTATATCAATGCTATTAAAAGTGGAAGCTATAATACATTGTATGTGTAGATGTATGTTTTGTCCTGACAAATAAATGTAATGTAAGCAATAAGCATATTCATCACCAGAAACATATAGTATATGTATAAAGAGAGTGTCACACATATTCAACCGCAATTAAAAAAGGGAATAAAACGCAACGGAAACTGGCAGGTTCTATTACAATAAGTAGAAGAAGCTCAGGTCAGGTTGTTTACTTAAGGACAGATAATTAACTTGGCGTACAAGAAAAGCGTACAGTAACATTAAGCTTCAACAATCCCTTATTCTAAAAAGATTGTACGGACGGAATAGAGTTAGTCCGGAAACCTAATTTTTGACCCTTGATCAGGTCTGGGAAACTCAGTGAGCCGGTGAAGATACGTTGATGTCAGTGTCTAAGCTTCTCAGGTTGTCCTCTCCGTTATTCCAGCTGGAAATGTCGAGTGAAGATGGAAGTGGCTGCTCTCTCTCTGGGTTTGACGATGAGAAGACGGAAGGAGGAGGAGGAGGAGGCAATGCCATGACCGTTGATGAGGTAGTATGGTCGACTCGTTGCTTCCTTAGTGGTTTCTTATGTTCTTGCTGATCACCAGTTACAAAACTGCCAACAACAACCTGTTTTAGGGAAACACAACAAACTTGGTGAGGCTTAACGAGAGGATTTCAAGAATATAAAAGCCTGGAATGATTCAAGGGTGACCTGAATAGGAGTGGCTGCAATGAGCAGGCCAGCCACGCCGCCACCAACAACACGACCATCAGGACCCGCCAAAGAGACGCTCATGCCACCAGACCGGCCTCTTGAACCTATATTCTCTGTTTCCATAAAAGTACCAGACAGCGACAGTATCTCAAACCGACCCTGCCAACAAAAAAAGACAAGCCATATATATCTAAAGTCTCTATTTTCTCTATCTGATAACTGTAGATTGCGACAGCCAAACCTCGTAGGTAAGAGTACCACCGCAGGAATCGGGGTGGCGAAGAGTGACGTTTGAAATAACTCCATTTGCTGATAAAATACAAATAGCTTTTGGTCCTTGTTGTGAAAACGAGATGACTCTCATGTTAATATCCTTCAACCATATTAAATATAAAAAACATCATACAAATAGAAACAAACAAAAAACCATCCGTTCAACTCAAATCCATACCTCGCCAGCATTCACTGTGATTATATGTGGCGTGAAATTTGATCCAAAACCAACCCCAAACCTTTCACCTGCAAACACGATGATTATAACCAATCCACAAACTCACGCGCAAACAAAAAGAAAAAGAAAACACATAATGAAAGTTCTTTTGCAAAATCAAGAACCTTTTTGCAGTTTTTTTGTAAAGTATATAGATTACGCAAATACTATTATTGTCTGTTGTACCCTAAAGAGCCAAGTGTTATCAAATTCAAGAGGTGTAATTTCTATATTTAAGGAATATTGCAGTTCTATATGCTAAAGATCACGCCAAGTGTTATCCAATTTTAATAAAACCTTTTCAGGTCAAATAAACTAAAGCTCTACCACACAATATTAGATAAGGATAGACATATATTTCAGATAAACATACATTCGTAGTTATCTCCTATCTTTAAGGATCTTACGTCTTGTATAAATACTATCGTTGTAACCTTGAGATGAATATACAGAAACAGAGTTTATATTAGCTTGTTATGGTATCAGAGCCCAGATCCTAATAAGTTAAACTCCTAATTAATATTAACCCTACCCGACCGGGTATATAGGTCGTAATTGACTCGCTCGACCGAGTATAACTGTCTTAAAGTTCCGAGATTTCTGGCCGATAAGAGCCATCATCTCGAGGAGGGGTATTAAGGGATATGTATCCCACATTGGAAAATCAATGGGACATTAAGTAATATATAAAAGGTCAGAGCCAACCAACTAATTTTTTTTTTTTACAAAGCTAATATATCTTCCGAACCACCAAAACATCTTGTTACGGTGAGATAATTTTAAACCTACCTCGGTTACCATGGCGTTGCAGACAGGAGCTACTGGAGGTGATAAGAATGCTCTTGCCTCTCCCTATTATCTTCATCCTTCAGATAATACGGGGCAAGTCTTGACACCCATTCTTTTGAATGGAGCAAACTATGAAAGATGGGCAAAGCTAATGCTCAATTCGTTGAAAAGCAAACGAAAAATAGGGTTTGTTGATGGAACTCTTACAAGGCCGGTGAACAAACCAGAAGAAGAAGAAGAGAAGTGGGATATGGTGAACGCCATGATCATTGGCTGGATTTACAGCAGTGTGGAATCAAAACTGCGACCGTCAATATCTCTGGTTGACAGCGCAAAGATTATGTGGGGAAGTCTTCAACGGAGGTTTTCTATGACTGATGATACAAGAATACATCAACTGCATTCTGAGATTGCATCCTGCAAACAGAATGGTGATGCAGTAGAAGTTTATTTTGGCAAACTGAAAGTCATGTGGGATGATCTCGCTGATTTTGACAAGGATTTCTCGTGTTGTTGTGGAAATCCTGAGTGTGAAGCTGTGATGAAGTATGAGAAGAAAGAAGAAAAAATACGTGTGCATCAATTCCTTATGGGGTTGGATAATTCACGGTTTGGTACAACACGCTCGAATCTGTTGAGTAGACAAGCTGAACTCAATCTTGAGTCGGTTTACTCGCAAATAATTCAGGAAGAGAGACACTTGAATGTTATGCGGCATGAGGATAAGTCACCTGCAATAGGTTTATCCGCGGTAACACAACCTACCTCATTGCAACAGTTTCAACAGATCATTACCAATGCTCAGGCTGCAGCTGCTCGGTTTGCAAGAAACAATTCAGTTTGTTCTCACTGTGGGAAGCAAGGACATGAAGTAAATCAATGCTTTCAAGTTATTGGATATCCAGAATGGTGGGGTGAGAACAACGCAAAACCAGGAGCAGGTCGAGGCACAGACAAAGGAGGAAGAGGACGAGGAGGAGATTCTCAACGAGGCAGAGGACGTGGTGGTCGTGGATCTGGGTTTCGTGCATACAATACTCAGGCTGACACAACATCTGAAGCTCAGGGTCAAGGCTTTCCAAACTTCACACCGGAACAATGGACAACCTTAACTCAGTTTGTGAATTCACAAAAATCGACCACCAGTGAAAAGCTTGGTAAGAAAGATAAACTTGTTTTCTTTGGAAAAGACAGTAGATATGATATCATCATTGACTCGGGTGCCTCACACCATATGACTGGAGAAATTAATCTACTCAGTGATGTTGTCACAATCGCACCAGTTCCTATTACAATGCCTAATGGTAGTATAACTTGGGCCACACGACAAGGACAGTTGAATCTTGGTGGTCGTCTCATATTGAGACGTGTCTTCTATGCTCCTCATCTCTCTGCAACTCTCATATCTATATCTCAACTGCTCCAAGATATTGCTGGATTCATTCTATTTACTAAAAAGTTTTGTGTGATACAGGACCTCGCCTCGAAGACTTTGATTGGTGTGGGTGAAGAGCATAATGGGGTTTTCAAGTATATGGGTACCGTTTCTGTTCAAGCAAATCATGTGGAAGCTTTCCAGACACGAGATTTGTGGCACGCACGCATGGGTCATCCATCTTCTGCTGTTCTTTCAGTTTTGTCATTTTCAGCTGGTTTTACCAAAAATATTGGTGTTTTAGAGAGTTCTTGTGGTACTTGTCATCGAGCTAAACAAACTCGAGATGTTTTTCCAGTTAGCATTAATAAAGTTGATGAGTGTTTTGCCTTGATTCACTGTGATATATGGGGACCATATCATGAACCATCCACAACTGGAGCTCGTTATTTTTTAACCATTGTGGACGATTTCTCTCGAGCCGTATGGACAATACTCTTATTAGAAAAGAAGGAAGCACCACAAGCTTTTAAAACGTTTTGTGCCTATGTTGATCGTCAATTCAACAAGAAAATAAAGATGGTTCGCAGTGACAATGGGTCTGAGTTTATAACTCTTAAAGGCTACTTTGCATCTCAAGGTATTCTTCACCAGACTTCATGTGTTGAGACCCCGCAACAGAATGCACGAGTGGAAAGAAAACATAGACACATACTGAACCTTGCTCGTGCACTTCTCTTCCAAGGACATGTACCAAGGCGTTTTTGGGGAGAAAGCATACTAACGGCGACCTATCTGATTAACCGAACACCATCACGGCTGTTACATAATAAGACGCCGTATGAGATGCTCTATGGCAAAGCACCCTCTTATGACAACCTTAGAGTATTTGGAACTTTGTGTTATGCTCGTCGAATAAAGCGTGGACAAGACAAGTTCGATGAAAGAAGTACTAGATGCGTATTTCTTGGCTACCCCATGGGAAAGAAAGGATGGACGGTCTGTGATCTCGAAACAGAACGCATTTTTGATTCAAGAGATGTAATCTTCCATGAAGAAATATTCCCATTTGCTCTTACCAATTCAATGTCTGAAACTATAGAGCATGTACCGGTCCCTACGCCACATCCGGCGACTTATGATGATGATTTTGATCATGTCTCTCCCACTGTAGTATCGGAGACAGGGGGAGCTTTGAATTCCCCTCAGACGAGTACCAGTGAGCCGTCTGTAACCAATAAAACCAGTCAGACTACTGAGCCGACAGTTGGTGATAATGATCAAGGGGGAGCAAGTAATACAGAAGAGACTACTATAAACGAGCAGTCAACATCAGAACCACTGGGCAGAGGACACAGGACTAAGACACAGTCTGTTCGCTTAGGTCCGTATGTTACATATACAGCTCAAGTAAATGAAAACCCCGCGACTGCTCCTCACCCATCACATCCACCATCATCGTCTTCAGGTAAGTGTGCCTATCCCTTGGAGAATTATGTATCGTTTGATCGTCTTGCTCCACATGTTCAGGCGTTTCTTCTTAAAGTTGAAGCTCAGCTTGAACCAACTTCATTCAAGGAAGCAATGAAAGATAAAAAGTGGAGAAACGCAGCAACTGGTGAGATAGATGCGCTGGAACGTAGCGGTACGTGGACAGTCACTGATCTACCTCCGGGAAAACAGGCCATTGGATGTAAATGGATATTTAAAATCAAGTTCAATGCAGACGGAACAGTTGAACGCAATAAGGCACGTTTGGTAGCATGTGGAAACAAACAAGAGGAGGGTGTTGACTACAATGAGACCTTTGCACCTGTTGTCAAGATGAATACAGTGCGCGCCTTACTTGGCATCTCTGCTGCTCGTGACTGGGAACTACATCAGATGGATGTACATAATGCATTTCTCCATGGTGAACTAGAAGAAGAAGTTTACATGAAATTACCTCCTGGCTTTGCCTCCTCTAAACTGAATCAAGTCTGTAAGCTGAATAAGGCACTCTATGGCCTTAAGCAGGCTCCTAGGTGTTGGTTTGCACGATTGACGAAAGCTCTACTTGCATTTGGCTTCAAACAGAATCGTCTTGACTACTCTCTGTTTACTCTAAATCGAAACAATACTACACTATTTGTGTTGGTCTATGTTGAGGATTTGATTATTGGTGGAAATAATTCTGAGCTTATCACCAAGTTTAAAGAACATCTGCATCGCTCTTTTCATATGAAAGACTTGGGAGAGCTTCGTTATTTCTTAGGCATTGAGGTTATACGAAGTAAAGCGGGTATATACTTGTCACAACGTAAGTATGCTCTTGATATTGTGTCTGAATGTGGACTTCTGGGTTCAAAGCCGGTCGACACACCAATGGAGCAGTATCACAATCTTGGGCGTGATAATGGACCGTTTTATACAGAACCAGCACAGTATAGAAGACTGGTTGGAAGGCTTGTCTATCTTGCTATCACACGGCCGGAACTAAACTACCCAGTGCATATTCTTGCTCAATTTCTTCAGAAGCCACGACAAAAACATTGGGACGCAGCTGTTCGTTTGGTACGATATTTAAAGGGTCTTCCAGGCCAGGGAATATTGCTAAGTGCTTCGAGTGATTTATCACTATCTGCCTACAGTGACTCGGACTGGGCGGCATGTCCACTTACTCGGAAATCACTTACTGGTTACATTGTCATGATGGGTAATTCCCTCGTTTCGTGGAAGACAAAGAAACAACCAACGGTCTCGCGGTCCTCCGCAGAAGCTGAATATAGGGCTATGGCGATGACTTGCAGTGAACTAAAGTGGATGATCGGTGTCATGGATTCTTTGGGGATTAAACAGCGGTTCCCGATACCTTTTCATTGTGATAGTAAAGCAGCTATCCATATAGCAACAAACCCGGTCTTTCATGAACGAACTAAACATGTAGAGGTGGACTGTCATTTCGTTCGAGACTACATTACAGCTGGGATTATTGCAGCGCATCATGTTGGCACGATGGAACAGTTGGCTGATCTGTTGACTAAGTCGCTTGGACGTCAGCAACTACATTACTTACTGGACAAGATGGGAGTTCAAGATCTTTACTCACCACCTTGAGGGGGAGTATTAGATAAGAATAGACATATATTTCAGATAAACATACATTCGTAGTTATCTCCTATCTTTAAGGATCTTACGTCTTGTATAAATACTATCGTTGTAACCTTGAGATGAATATACAGAAACAGAGTTTATATTAGCTTGTTACACAAAAAGAACTAAGCTTTGTGCGCATGATATGAGGAGATCAAGTTTAACTAGTGCTTCAGATTGAGACGTTACCAGAAGTATGGAATCCCATACGCTTATGCATCTTCATATCTAAACCATTAAACTTGCCTCTTCCACGTTTCTTCTTCACAAGAGAAGCCGATGAACAAATTTGCATGGGCAAAAGAGCTCCATTGGCTTCATATTTACGAGGTCTGCCCCTCTTCTTCTTCCCCAAGGCATCCCCCGAGCTTGCACTAGCCATTGGAGCTTCCATGGGAGCCAGAGATGAGCCAAGAAACTGGTTAGGGATCTCATCCGATGGTCTGGGGGCCATATGAAACGTAGATGGACCTTCTGCTCCTATCACAGTCACTCCAAAGCTGATTTTATCGCTTGTTTCCATTTTCAAATTCTGCAAAAAAAAAATTTCCTTTTTTCTTCTTCTGTGAAATCAACTCAGCCAGGCACAAGAGAAACTAGTACAAATGACAAGGAAACCAAAATTTATAGCCACTACAAGATAACGATGGATTCAGATGGTATAAGATCTCAGCAGTTTCATTTTCGAAGTTGGTGCTTCTCTTCATAAGTAAATGTGAATAAGCAAAAAGATACTACTCCAACTATCACTCCCTAGTTTACTTAAAAGAAAAAAATTCAAAATTCCCTAAGTTAGCTAATTATGAGTTATAATGTTCAACATCTTTTGTTCCGTAACTACAAAATGAAACTATAGATCAGAGTCTAAACAATTAAATTATATGTTAGCAGAAAAGACTAAAAAGGAGATTAGAGGTAAAATCATAAGCGATGAGAGATCTCACTAAAAGTAAAGACAAGAAAGCCAACAAAAAAAGAACAGAGAAAGAGGAGGACCTGAACTATGTTTGTCTAAACTGTCTCACGTTCCTCTTATAACTGAGGTTTTCGTAAAGAGAAGAACAGATTTCTCCTCAGTGACCACCTCCAAAACCTCAAGCCTGAAATATATTTCCCAACGGAAAAAACATGGGAATACTAACTGCAGACAAAGCAGAAAGAAAAAAAAAAGAGCGTCAAAATTTTAACGTCAAAGATGAGATTAAGCAAAAAAAGAAGAAGAAAGAATTAGGATTTTTCAGATTTTCAAGAGATATTATAGAAAGTGAATATATATACTGGTATATAGTATATACATACATTAAATAATAGAGTAATTATCTTGTCGTTAAGACCGACAACAGTGAGTTTTGGTTGATAAATACTTTCACGTCCGGTTTGGAATTTCAAATAGCAACTTTCCCATTGGCTCTTTTTACGTATTTATATCTTCAGTTAAAAATAATAATTGCGATTCTCTTTGTACAATTCTGAACTCAGTGTTTTTTTTTCATTTCATAAAAAAAATAAAAATCTCCAAATGTGTGTACTAGGCATAGGCACATTTCAGATATCGGTTCGGTTCAAATATCGAATCATTTAAGATAGACGACTAGAATATCTATTTACTACTTCATAATTTTTAGTTCAGATTTGGTTCTAGTTTCGGAATAGTTATTTCAGATAGTTTGGATAATTCATGTTAAATATATCAAATAAATAGAACGATTCAGATAAAATATTTGAATATTTCAAATTATTATAGAAATTTTGGAATAAAAATTTGAAACCGAAGAACCGGAGAAAAAATCGAACCGGAACCGAATTTATCCGTATCTCAATAAGATGGTGCGAGTTTAGGCAATGAGAAAAAAGGGCAATTGGTGGATGAGATGTAATTAATTGACTAGTCGTTTGACTTTGTCCACTTGTCTTGCTGTCTTCTGTCTCCTTTTTTATATACGAAAATGTAATGCTTTTTCGCACGTCTATATTAATATACCTTTGCCATTTTCATTGTGAATAAATTCAAATAATAAAAGGTGATTAGTTATATGCTTTAACTTGTTTTTATTGGAATCACGTGCTTGGTACGAAAATTTATCAGCGAATTTAAATAAACTATCTGGAAAAGAAAGCTCAAGTCCTATATTGCTTTTACTTGCAGGGAAATATATTTGATTTAATCAACAACTTTAAATAACATTTTGCCTATTAAATAAGAATTTATCCGTATCTCAATAAGATCACAGCACATGAAAAAGCTGTTGGATTATCATTACGTGTCAACTTACTCCTGATTTCAAGTTAATTTTTCGAGGTCTCGAGGCCACTTTCCTGATTTTCTTTGTTAATTACTCAAATACTATAATATTACTAACTAACAAGACAAGAGACTAACGCTAATGTAGCACAAAGAGGAAGGATGCAAGAATCAGGAATTTAACAACATTGCCGTTTAGACAAATGGGTTGGGCTTTAATATTTCAGGTTTCGGTTACCTACATCGCACTTGGCACTCTAAATACAAACTTCCATAATCCGACCCACAAAAGATTTATGCGTGTATGTCACGCACGTTGACGTCATGACTCATGAGTGAGAGATGAGAGTTGCGCTGCAAATCAGATAGAATCTATTAAAAGATGATTTGAGTTACTCGGCAGTCCGGTCAGTACAAAATAAACAGAGACGTCTGAAGTTAACATATATAGGGTTATATTGGAGAAGATGATCGGTATTTGCCATCGGTCAAATACTTAGAGACAAATTCACGGGCAAGTGTGTTGAGATCACCGTCCCTGTCCAATGAATCTTCCAGGCCCAATAATGTGCTAAAATCCACTGACTCGTTTGGGACCTCAGTACCTTCCTGTGGTTGTTGTTGCTGCTGTTCTTGTGACATACCATAAATGTGTAACAAGGAGGAAGACACGTTGTTCTTCTTATGATCGGCAGTAGCAATGAGTGGAGCTTTGGTTGAAGAGGCTGCTTCTGTCTGTGAATTGTTTTGTTGTTTAGGCTGCGGAGGGAGGCGTTCAAGGGTTGTGAGCTGAGTCTTGACGACGGCTAGCTCTTCCTGGAGACTCATCACCTGTTCACGCATTTTTAATCATATAACGTTGGTATTTTTTTTTCACACATATAACAATACATTAGTCAAGTGTTAATTTTATAGCATCATCATTTTTCCTTTTGCTACATTTCATGGATGTTCAAAAACAGGATAGGATTTAGTTATACCGTCAATAAATGAATCTTTTTTTTTGGGTCAAAACCGTCAATGAATGAATCTATTTATATGTTATAAGAAGACAAATGAAACTGGTTTGTACAACGGAACGTTATATATACTACTACTATTATTAAAGAAAACAACAATTCGGAAGGTAAACAACAAAGATGTTATATATACTACTAGTACTATTAAAGAAAACAATTCGGAAGGTAAACAACAAAGATTGACAATTTGACTTTTCATTACTCGGTTTTTGGACAGACGAGCCCTTGGGAAGACACATGGGCTTGTTTTCAATTTACATTGTAACCTCGACCCCCAATGTCCCTTGCTAACGAATTGAAAATTAAATTAATGTGCAACTTTCTTAAAATATATGAACAAGAAACCAAAATGAAACTGTAGTGAAATAGCAGGTTAATCAAGCTACGCGGCTAAAAGCAGCTGCAAGCTATGTTGATGATAGATAATCTCATCTTGTATGTTTAACCTGAAGTTACATGATGAGTTTATTTTAGAGTGAACGCATGCATGCCTCTCTCTAAATCCTTGAATAGATAGTCATCAGAAATATACATACGTACATATGTATATGTGAAATATAAATATATAGAGTTATTGAAAACCTGATGTTGAAGGGCGAAGATGTGACCAACGCATCCGTAGACGGGATCGCGAAGCCTAGCCAAAGCCTCGTAAGAAAGTGTTGCGACGGCTTCAGGTCTCCGGTTGGCTGGAATCATCAAGAGGAGCTTAGAGGTGTTGCTGGCCCCAAAAACCTTGTGCACCGCCGCGAAATGAGCCGTCCCTTCCTCTGCGTCAAAGTAGGGAGCGAAGATGCATTCCGCCACGCATTTACGCCGGAGAAACTTGCATGCGCCGCACGGACTTCCACCGCTAGGGGTGCTTCCGCTCATATTTTTCAACAAGACGTAATGCTTTGCTTGGATAGAGATAAGATGAAGAAGTGTCGTCGCCGACCAATTATATATTCAAAGAGAGAGATATAAAGTGATAGGGTAGTTTATGCTCTATTGTTTTTTTGTATAGTTAATGCAGAGCATAGAGGATGGTGTCAGGCAAGAAAATCATGTCTTGCTTTTAGTGGTGGGTCATTTATATTTCTTCGATGTGCATATATATAGTTGCTTTCAAATTTTTCTGGAATCGTTAAAAATGAAAGTATATAGCATAGGGTTTTACAAAAAAAAAGAAAGAAAGGTTTGTAGATGCAGAAATAAAGTTTTGAAGATAAATAAGTATACAGAGACTTCAAAAATATTTACACACAAGCTACAAAATATAAATTAACAATTGACCAATAGGTTCGCAACAAATTATCATTCTTGATTAAAAATTATGTTTTCCATCTACGACTAGAATTCTATAACTAGCACACTGTGGCATATAAATTACTAGGGAATTAGTTCGGGTTACAGTTTAATTTAACGAAACGCTAATGGTGATCTTGTGGCGTTTACTATTTGAGAAAACAGTACTATTGTACTAATGAGGGTGAAGGTAGTGGCTCAAGCTTGGAAGCAACGGCAAAAGGATGTGGATTTTCTAAAATGTAATATACAAAGGACAAAGAGAAAGAGCTTTGCGTGAAGCAAACACACTCATTCTCAACTAGGCTCAACTACTGTTGTTGACGTATCCACTCTCTCACTCTCCCCAACCGCCGCAGGAGTTTTCTTTCATTCACACGTGCAACCCTCACCACACGTGTGCATTCATTCTTTTTATTCTCGGCCACAATCATATACTAGTAGATATACATTTTAGCTTTATATAAATAAAATCTTGAAAAGATTGTAACAACTAACAACATCTCTGGTGTTCTTTTTTTTTTTTTTGGCTCAACATCAACTTTTCATTAACCAAATGATTCTAATACAATCAGATTGTGACCCCAATGCTTCAGAAGAGGCTTTAACCACAATGTGACATAAGGATGAGGATACAAGTATCACCTAGAAACACTCATTTGGTTCCTACGCTACCAATCCACAACATCCAGTCACTTTAACCACATAATTAAACCCCATGGTTACAGAAGACAAGACCTAAACCGATCCTAAAGGAGACATACACAAGACATCTTTATGGAGCTAGCAGTGATCGCCTAAAGATCAGAATGAGATGCTTGGATCGCCTGACACAACACTGAAGTGTGTATTGTCCGAATGCCTACTTCACATCGGGGTCTACGTCTCCGAACCTTACACCAAAAAGCGGAGCATAAGCTGTACGTACATGGAAAAACCAGACCCTAGACTAGCCGGATCATACACTTCATCACCAAGCTATGGTCACCAAGGATAAGAGTTCAGTGCTTGTCCCAATAGCCACTACACCCAAGGGCGCTTTACCAGCAGAAGTATAAGGCCACTGGTGTTCCTTGCTACGAGCCTCTGCCGCCAGCGGACAAACGGTCCGAAAGAAAAACACCGAAAGGTCACTAGGGGTGAAAACAATGAACCTCCAGCTAGTCATAACCACTCGGTTTCTTATGACAGTTCCATCTGTTGGCTTCTTATAATGGGAATCGGGTTCGTGACCAGCAGAATCCTCGCTAAAGGGGGGCGACACCGATGTGGATCAAACCGCCGTAATTCTTTGCCTCCCGTCGTGACCAAGCCGAATATTAGTCCGGACTGAAAGACGGTTTGTGATGATAGACAAACGCAATCAGGGTTATGAGTGGGGCTTCATGGAAGCCGAGACTTGCCGTGAGCCCACTATTCATCATTCGCCACACCTTTCCTCCGCCTGTCTCACCGACTCACGAGGAGAAACAGTCGAGCTGGAGGAGATCTCTACCCCTCTTTACGCGCCATCATCGGCTAGATCTACACCAAAATCTTGAAAAGACAAAACTAGATCTGGTCAGATCTACAAACCTAAAAGCCGACTCTCCTGACCTCAGCCTCACCAACATCTCGCCGCCACTCCAAACAGGTTCTCCGACTCCGACCAGCACCACGCCGCTCCGGAGGGCCCGACCTCTTCAGAGTCACTTGCATATCGATCCGGTTTGGAACTGAAAGAGAGGAGAGCAAAATCAAAAACCAGAAAGGGAAGAAGGGGAGTCCCCGGCAACGCCGAGCGGCGGCCGGAGCTAACTAGGGTTTCGCTCTTTTTGGGTTCTCTCTCTCACGCTCTCTTTTATTTTTTTCTAATCAACATCTCTGGTGTTCAAAAAAAAAAAACTAACAACATCTCTGATGCTAGTTACTAATAAACAAATATAATTATTATAAATAATAGAATAGAAAGAGAGAGACCTCTATTGCTTCTGCTTTCAACAAATCGTAGAGTCAGATACTGACAAGACACTGATCAACTGTTTGCTTCGCCGCAAGTACAACCTCAGTCAGTCACTCTCATCATGTGTCTGATTGACAAGATGCTGACCCAGATCAAATGGCAATACGAGCCTTATATTGGGTTCTAAAAGGTTAATGGGCCGCGCCTTTAGACGTATTGTTTTAGAGATAAAACCTTTTTTATCAGCCAATGTTAACAAAAAATTAGCTGTAATGTTGTTGTCGTTGTTTCTCTTGTAATGCATTATTATTGTACCTAGTACTAAGTGATTTGTTATTTCATTATTTGATACAAAAAGAGAAGAATGGTGTTGTGTAGTTAATAAGCATACGCAAAACAATGAGGAAAGGAGGCTTGATACGAGGACACGTGTCGCGTAGGAAGAGAGTATGTCAATGTTGCTTGTTCACACAGTAGAAGAAGGATTAGACAAGAAGCGGACGGCACGGTGACCCTCTCTGTTTACAACTGTTTGCTCTTATTTTGTTAACATGTTACTCTTCCTTGCTTCTAATACTTACCTACTCCTTTGAAATAATTGATAGTTTAGTTGAATGCACAAGAATTAAGATATACATCATAAAAATTAACAATAAAATATAAACTAAAATTAATTCATTCAATCATAAAAAAATGTTAAAAATCATTAATCATAAATTTTTCAATAAAATAAAAAATATTATAAAATATTAAATTACTATGACATTAAAAAAATTTAAAATATCATCTATTTTGAAATCAAAAAATTATTTTCGTTCTTACTAATATTTTTTTGGTATCTATTTTTTATTTTGTCAACTTTTTGGTATCTATTACCCTTTCATATTTTCATCTTCGATGATATAAATAAAAACAAATCTGGAGCGTTACTTTCGTACGCGCAAAGTGAAACTCACGCGTGATTGGTTGCGTCAGCTAAAGTTGCACAGAGCGGTTACGCTCATAAAAGTCATAGTAATTGACAGGCTACGTGCCTGTCTTCCTTGTTCTTCCAAGTTTCGTTTTTTTTTTAAATGTTTCCAGCAGTCGATTAACCATTTCTCTTGAACCAGATTATAAGTTGTTCACTTTTTAAAGAAAACATCTCCTTTGAGTCGGAAGTGTTAGTATTTAGCTAGACTCCCTAGCTACAACTGGTGATTCAACCCTCGTGATCATCACACATGATATGAAATGTACGCGCACGCTATATTTAAAGTCATTTTTTATCAACAATTTCTATAAATGAAACCATTCAATTAATAAAAGATTACTCGAATGAATGAGTGATTTTTATCTATTCAGTGTGAATTACATTGAAAAGATAATATCGTACCTCGTTTTAGCAATTTGAATCAACAGAAACATTAAAATACGAAAAATAAATGCAAAATACCATTATCAAATTGATTGGTATATTCCACAGATCTTGCAAATTTACAAGTTTCTAAAACACACATTAAATACACTTACGTTAATGCAATTTTCCTATTTTGTATCCTAATCGAATATCGAGTAATCCCATTCATTGAATCTAATATCTAAGGTTTTGCATATCGGATCGTATGTACATAAATCTAATTGTTCTGGAAAATACATACTCCCGCCTTCTCTAATTATTTACAGAAGCTCAGTATTCGCAACCAACTAGCTAGTTATATCATATTCCTATATGTAATTAGATTTTTTTTTTCTAACAATATATATGTAATTAGATTGACTTTGTAAGACTGGTTTTGGTTTGTAGTAGTACGGAACATAAATTTAAAGTGATGTGCATGTTTGAATGATAAAAGATGAAATTAAGTAAATATTTGTTATAAAAAATAAAATAACTGTATTTTTCTCAGGATCTGAAGGGGGAAATTTTGTCAAAACTTTTGAACACGTTGAAAAATATTAATAACATTTAACATGAAAATCTAACGCTTAGCGCCGAGCCGTTACATTTCAAATACTTCATCCGCTTCGTTTTAAACCGTTTTAAACCATTAAAATAATCTATAAAATAATATTAATAAATTTTACATTAAAATTCTAAAACAATACTTATTTTATAACAATATTTTATTATACATTGACACTTAATATGAAACGGAAAGACTATAAAAATGTCATATTAAAATCATTGGAAAAAGATCATTAATTAGATAATCTTAAAGATCCTTTTTATATTAAGAATGCTTTGGAACCAAAATCTAATTGTGTTAGATTGGATATGTGCATCAATACATATATCTAAAGAATAAAATTAAACCATAAGTAGAAAAAAGGAAGGGAATATTATAACAATGAAGAATTTGAGAGATATGGAATGTTTTGGTTCACGCAAAGAGCCTAACACGAGACAAGTACGCTATATCGCGTTGCTTTGAAGGATTTAATCTCTTGTCTTAATTAACTGTTCTTTTTGTAATAACAAAACTAATCAGATGAATTTATCTTTTTGACAGTATATTTTTTTCTACTAGATGCTACAATTAATGTATTAATGGGGGAAATAATAATATTTCCAATTAGAACGAGCCAAACCCTAGTTTTGTTTACGTCCGACCTCTTCCTTCTCCCTCTTTCTTCTCTCCCAAACGTTTCTCTTTTTCTCTTTCTCTGCTAATCTCGAACCAAAAACACATCCTAATCTGGATGAAATATAGCTCAAAATATATCTCAAAACCCTAATCACGAGTTAACTAGTAAAGAACCTTGTCTTACCCTTAAAAACAAAAAGAGGGTAAGTGATTGGAAGATGAGCAGTAGCGGAAGCCCTGGCAGCAGCTGTGGAGGAGGACCGTGCGGTGCGTGCAAGTTCTTGAGACGTAAGTGCGTTGCCGGCTGCATATTCGCGCCCTATTTCGACTCCGAGCAAGGAGCGGCGCACTTCGCGGCGGTTCACAAGGTTTTCGGAGCAAGCAACGTTTCGAAACTCCTCCAGCATGTTCCCGAGCACAAACGAGCAGACGCAGTCGTTTCAATCTGCTTCGAAGCTCAGGCTCGTCTCCGAGACCCTATCTACGGCTGCGTCTCTCACATCGTCTCTCTTCAGCAACAGGTTATTCAATCCAATCATTAAAATATATACATTAAATTAATACCTTATTACAATATCATGATCACAAGTATGGTGGGAAATCGCAACAGTTTTAAGTCGATCTACTGTCTTTATGTCGTGACGTTGATCAATTTCCTATTAAAACACTTTTAGTTGACAAAAGTTTGTCTTCAAATTACAACATTTAGTCTGTTTTTTTTTTTGTGTCTTTTCATCTGCTTGTCGTTTCTTTCCAAGCCTCATGCAAATTACTCTCTGTTAAGCATCTATGAAAAAAATTGTCTTGTGTTTCAATTCCGATTTTTTTTATTATTCTTGGATTTTTGTTGTATAAGGTTTTCAGATGATCAACATTTTAAAAATAAAATAAAATTATTTAGTTTTAACGACTTTTTTTATAATTTGGCTCATAGACTTTTACCTTTTGGGTTAAGTTATGTCTTATATCAAATGACGTGTCTATGAGTACATATATGTGTTATATATGTAGATTGAACAAGTTGTTGATCTTTAACTATATATATCTTTACTTTCAACCAAAAAAATAACTATATATATCTTCATACAGTTTTAGTAACGGTGGTTTAGTAAGAAAGTATATATTCTTTGACAAAAAAGTATATATATGCATAAATGTATGTGTGTGTATTTCACATGATCCAATGCGTTACATAACAGACGAAGCCCTCTCTCTCTTCCTTACTAAAATGTGTCAAGCCGTAGTTAAATAGCTAGGACTCAGGAATTTGTGATCCCTGGTCATATACTTAGCTTCATTAATGTCTACAAAGTTGTTTTGTAAGTAAATACTTACCATTGATTGAGATGGCAAATTAATCTTCCAAGTTTGCAACAACCACGTTGTTGTACACTTATGTCTAAGCATCATTTTTAATATATAATCTTTTTCCAATCGCAGTAAACGTATAAGGGCCTTTGATGTATATTTACTCCAATATATACACTCGCATGCAATTGCCTTTCAAAATTGATGTTAGTGAATGATATTTTCAGTGTCACAAGCAAGTGTGTTTTTATATCTAAAAGTAAAATGTGTGTTTCTAGTATTAATATAGGATCGTTTTATTCCCCGCATTTTTTTCTAAATCGGTGATCTTGATTGATCGACTAGTCCTGTCGTGTGTTTTGATATAAGTGAATCAGCATTTTCTCGAATTCGGAAAATCTTGTAACAATTAATTATTGCTGGTAGCCTGGTAATATCATTATTGAGATTCTTATATCTCGTTACTATTATTTTGTCATTTTATCACTTTTAGTCATATCTACATTTGTATGAATTTAAAAATAAAAAACAGGTGGTGAGTCTACAAACTGAGCTTTCATATGTACAAGCACACTTAGCAACTCTAGAGCTGCCACAACCACCGCCGGCTCCGGTGACTTCTTCTGGATCTCCGCCGCCTCTGTCCATATCAGACCTCCCCACAATAACACCGTCGTTGTACGAGCTCTCTCCCATATTCGAACCGATGTCTTCCACGTGGACCATGCAGCAACAACCTCGACCTTTTGATCATCTCTTCGGCGTCCCGTCATCATCCACTATCGGAGGAAGCAGTGAGCTGCAAGCTCTGGCACGTGATTTTCTTCACGGTGGGCAAATTCCAGCTGATCTGCCACCGCCGGGGACCGGTGGTTCTGCCCCAACTGTGGTAAAACGAGAATGATACTATTTATATGTGTTGGTTAATTTGGACCTATACATAGCCATATGTTTCTTCTAGTTATATGTATTTATACTTGATCGGATTCGTATTTTAATTGTTGGCTGGAGGGTTAATATAAGAACTATGATTCTCGATTTGTTGGAGCTTCTTATAATATCTACTGTACTAGTACGTTTTTACAGCGTTATTATATATTTTCTAACAATCATTTAACAAAATAATTACTTATAAAATATATGATATAGAATGTGTAATATGCAGGCCCTTCTTAAACAATCTAATAGCCTTGGGCAAACATAAAAAAAAATGGACCCTATTTTAAACATTTTTTCATTGTATTTTTTAAGTTCAACTAAAGAATTTCAATAACCCACAACAAATAAAAAATTAGGTATGACCGTATGAGTTCTTTTAAATACGAAAGACAATACACACTAAAAAAATTAATGTGAATTTTTTATGGACCTTTTTTTTTATAAAGTTACTAACTATTTTTTCCTTAACAAATTAATTATTATAGAGCTTTTATTACTACTAAAATCACACTAAATAAAATTCTGGACCCAAGGACCCATGGCCATTGCTCCTACTGCCATGGTCAAGGGCCGACACTGGTAATCTGTATAATAAGAGTAGTAGCTCAATATCGGTATAAATAATAGCTCAGATAATTATAGCAATCATCAAATTTTAATGTTAAATTTGACTAATCCATCTCACAGTAACTTACAATATTTTGAAAACTTTAACATATCAACTTGAAGAGGATAACACTAGTTAACCTACCAACTTTTACGATATACATTTTAGCAAAATAAAAAAAAAAACTTTTACGATATACTGTTCAAAGTTGATAAAGATATTATCTACTTTTTCAGTTTATCCAGATGAGTGTGAGAGATGTAAAAAAAGACTTAAACGTATTCGCAATCTCATACACCCTGCGAAGCAAACATTAAGACGCACATTGGCATGAAATCACCATATATTATTCATATAGGTTTAGAGTTTCTGGTATGGGTGGTATGTTCGGATATACGTTCGGGTTTGGATCATATATTTCGTATTTTCGTTTATTTCGGTATAAGGATATAAATTTTTTTTGAGTACTTTTATATTTCATGTCGGTTTGGGATATTTGTAGTTCGGATTCGGGTAATTCAGATTGGTTTCGGTCATTCAGAGTTACTTAGTAATGTGTACATTGTAAGATAGACAATATAATATTAAAAAACCAACAATAAAATAGATTGTTAACTAAAGAGTGAGGCATCAAGAACTCAAAGATGAAGAACAATATTTCACCAAATTAACTTTAGAAAAAGAGTGTATCTTCCAATAAAATTTAAAAATGTGGAGAAAGTAAAGAGAAACTAAAGACGGAACCACTAAGGGGTTATGTTTATCGCGAAACTTTGAAGAGTAAATTAATAGATATAAACAATTAAGGATTAATGAAGTTGTGTTAAAAAAAACTATTAAAAATTTAGGGTTAGTACTATATATAGTTTCAGATATTTCGAATATCCATTTGGGTATCTAGCATTATCTTATCGGATTCGGATATTTTATCTCATTTGACTCAATATCCGTTTGGATATTTTTTATAGATGTTCGAGTTTGGGTTTTTCGGATTGCGTATTACACAAACTCTGCAATACCCACACAATCACACGTAGACGTAGTTCCGCAGCTAAACGATTTGGTGAACAAGTTAGAGCATCTCTTGCATGATGTAGCCTGTGTAATCCCTAGTAATCCATGCCCCACCACAGTGCAGTTTTGCATTCCTCCACTTAGCATGAATATTTCATTTAACTAATCCATTCATCAGAGATTGCTAAGTCTGTGAAATCCCAATACTGCAAATAACTTCTTTGGGCTCCTTGTTTATCTCCGACCACACACTTGCCTCTTCCATTGCATGTTGAACCTGGATCATACTGAATCGAGTTCCTATTTTTCCAGATCTTTCATAAAATGTAAGGTATGACTAATTGATATAGCTTTAATTTAACTAGGGTCGGTGTCCGCGCTTCGCGCGGATTACATGCTTAATAAAAGTCAGGTCAATTAAAATTTGGAGTTTTGAAGTTTCTGAGAGGGTAAATTAAGTTTTGTTTATTTTATTATGGGAAGATGTTAGAAGCGGTGATCATTATTTTTTTTTAAAACAACAGTAAGTTTGAATAATAAATTGTTTTGAGGAATTCACTATTCGTAATAAATTGTTACGTCGAATAATAAGAAGTAATGATGGTTTACTTAGAAAATGTAGAATTTTAATATGTTGTTGTATAATTAATACTGTTCATTCTTTTTGATATAGTTGTATAAATCTTTGTTGTCGCTGTATGAATTTGTGATTAGGATTTCAGTTATAAGTCTAAAAATATTAAATTATTTACTTTTAAAATTTGCAAAATAATATTAGAGATTACAAAATTAGCAAAATAATTCTGCAATATTATGTTATGCAAAACAATATTTAATTCTAAACAACACATTATTCTGGGATATTTAAAAATGTCGAAGAGGTTCCACATGTTTCTTTAATAATATGATACCAAAATACATTTGGTTTATTTCATATTAATTATTTTAAAATAAAAAGCATATTCTACATAATAGGAAAAGCTACATTTGCAAACAATTATAATGATGAAATATATCTATAATAATAATGTATATATTTGTTATTATTAGAGTTTTGGATGAAAGTATGAAATTAATATAACAATACTAATAATGTTTTTATTCAAAATGAATTTCTAATTTCAGAATACCTCCTAGAGGTGGAGGATCTTGGGAGGATGGTTTGACCATGGTGTTGTGAGAGAACTGTTAATTTAACAAAATGAAGAATATGAAAACAAATAATCTTCGCACTTTCTAAACCACTCCTTAAACAAAAGAAATCACTTACACGGATTACTTTTCAAAAGAAAGAAAATGGCACAAATAGATAGGAATGAAAAGCGATGAGTGGATGGTGAAATTCTTCAAACTGTGAGGCGGTGGATCTGTGATTTTGAGATTACAATAGTTGATGTTATTTTGCAGGAAATATGTTTAATGTCGACAGTCATTTGACTTAATGGCATAATATATTTTATTTAATTCTCAATAAATGCATTAGATATTATTTGACTCATAATTTACAGTCAAATATGTGACCACACATATATATTGACAACATATACGAATCAGTATCCAGCTAATATTACATTTGCTTTAATTACATAAAGCCACTTTGTTATGACCTGGCATATTGATTGGTCATGATTATTTTGCCTATGTGGATAGCCTTAGGAAGCTAGAAATTAGCTTCTTTTATATAGTAGGATGGATTATTTATGGAATTAAAAATTTTGTTTAAAATAGAAAACCCATTCGAATTAAGTATTACGGCCCAAATCACTAGTAAATTAATGGGCTGGCGCCGCCGCAGAACCTCCCTCTCGATCTCTCTACATATAAATAGGAAAATAGAAAAGTTTGGTATGTTTGTTGCACAAAAAGGAAGAAGAAAAGTTTGTATTTTTAAGAGATTGTATGAGTAAAATAAAAGATGAAACCTGAAAGCAAGAAGAAGAGAATCCCTATCAAGCAAGGGGAGGAGGGTGATGATTTTAGTTTCAATCTAAGCTCTCTCAAGGAAGTTATAGAAGACTGCACCAACGAAAAGAAGAAGACTAGTTCCACCAAAAATTTGTTGGATATGTCGTCATTGTCGCAGGCTCTGTCCTTGGTGAAGCGTAAGATAATTCGGAAGGAGAGGTTGCGTCATCAACGGAGAAAAAGAAGAGCCGTCGTAAAAATAGTCACTAAAGCAGACCCGGCCACTGACGCATTGATACAACTCCTTGACATTGCGAAAATACAACACGAAGAAGAAGTCTTGAAAGACTTGAACTTACATAATTCAAACATTGAACCCACGCGAGCCTGTACGGAACCACAGCTTTGTACTCTTAACCAAGAGATGGATATTCTCGACCTTTTCAATTAGTTTTATTATCTATATCTCTCATTAGACTTTGTTTACTTTTTTTTTTCTTTCAAATCTATGTTGAGATTTTGTTTTTAATATATCATCATCTCTTTCCTATTAAATATTGGGAAAATTGTTTTTTTAGAGCAAAAAAATGGTAACTATGTCCCTTTATACTAATCTATACTACTTTATGTCCCATTAGACTAATTTTTTTCAAAATGGCAGTAATGCCCTTAAAATTGTAATTTTTTATTCTTTTTTCGTTTTTTTTTTTTTTTTTTGTTCCTTTTTCGTTTTTTTTTTATTTTTAAAAAAAAAAATCGATTTTTTTTTTCAAAATATAAAAGTGAATATTCCCAAATATTTTGTTTCCATATTTTTAGGAACTGATTTCTTATCCGTAGAATACAACTAATATGTAGAAACCGGTTTCTACAGTTTTTTAGAATTATAATAATGTTTAGATTTTGATTTCTACATGTTTTAGATTTATAGTAAATCTGTAGAAGTCGGTTTCTACGTGTTTTAGATTTATATTAATGTGTAGATTTTGATTTCTAAAGATTTTAGAACGATAGGTTAAGCGCGGAATGTGTATTCTAAATATTTTTAGAATACTCCTATTTACGTAGATCACGTATTCTAAACATTGTAGATTCAATGAAAAAAGTGGATTTCGTTTTCTATTTCGTAGAATGTCATTTCTACTTTATTTAGAACATAATATGAAATTTATAATTTTAACTTTTTTATAACTGGAAAAAATATCACTAAGTTCATATAGGTATTTTATCAAAAGTTACTATTTTTCCAAAAAAATTTTGTTTGTAAAACTATTTATTAAATTTATTTTTAAAAATATTAAAGGGTGTTATAGGAAAATATGACACAAAATATAGATTAGTCTAAAGGGACATAGTTACCATTTTTTTGCTCTAAAAAAACAGTTTTCCCTTAAATATTTAATGAGAAACTAAAAGATGTTTTGATTTGTAGTTTTTAATTTACCAAAAAAAAAAAAAAAACACAAACAATCGATACTATACAAAGCGTAGGTGTGAAGAAGATTACTTAGATGCCTCTTGCTGGAATCTTGTGACCCTCAGCATTAGAGTCCTTGGTGATGAATAAAGGATGGAGGATATTCAGCTTCGTCCTCGGCTGGCTTATAGTCTTTACCTCTCCAAATAACGACCTGCTCCTTGTCAAATGTCACCAGGATGCAAGGCACCAAATCCTTCACACCACCATACTTTGAGATGTTAACAAAGTGAAAAGAGACAAGACAGAAAGAGAAACATCATCATCATCAACATCAACATCTCACCCTAAGCTTAGCGCCAATTTTCTTGTAATCCTTTTTCTCTAGTCCCAAGCAATCAATTCGTACTAAGTCACTAACGAGGAACGCGTCTCTCACCATTGGAACAAGACTACCGTAATACCCATTCTTAGCTGAAAAAAAAACAGAGTTCAGGCAAGCCACCAGCACTTAAAAAAAATAATAATAATAAAAGAGGGGCATGGGGGAAGGGTATGGACCGAGTTTAGTGAGGGGAGGAACGGCAAGGCCTTTCTTTCTCATAGCTTTGGTCTCCTCGATGCTTAGACCATCGATGGTAGTTTTAATAAGCCTAGGGTAGACGGGTTCATGAGGTTTCCACAACATCAAAGGAATCTTGGGCCTTTTCTTAGGATCGTAGTTACGCCCTCTATATAAGACAAGCGTACCACAGTGCTTAGAAACCACCTGTCCATACGTTTTATCCTACAGGGTCAAAGCAAAGCAATAATGGACTCATTATCTATCAAGTTTCCCCAATTAGCTAGCTACTTAAAAGAAGATGATTGAAAGAAACCTCAAGGTGGAAGATAACGTTCTTCATGTCGAGAGTTGGGACACCGAGACATTTGACACGAACAGCTTCAGCGTGTTTCCAGTGGTTATAGATATCATTGAGCATATTGTGAGTCAAACCGTCTCTCCCGAGGTTGATTTGCCTTTTGGTTTTGTTCCTCTGACAAAGCTCAACAAGAAACTTCCTCTCCGCTTCAGTGAGCGGTGGGCCCTGTATCTTCTCCCTCTCTTTCCTCCTTTTCTCTTCCAGCTTCGGATCCTCCCCTCCTCCTCCCTCCACCGTCTCCACATTCGGCTCCACCGCCGGCGCACACACACCCGTCCACTCCCGGTTCAATCGATCAGGACCAAAAGGGGAGTACTTGGGCTCTCTCAACCCAATGGGCCTCACACTGGAACTGCTCTCAGTGTAGCTGAACCTGAAATCGAAGGGGAGACTGGAGTGCATCTTCTTCACCCCTTCCAGAGACGACGGTGGTCGGTATTGCGGCTTCGGCGGCTTCTTCTGGGGATCTTCAGAGGCTGGCGGTGGTGGATGGAAGTTGTAACGGTCTAGGAGTCGTGAGTAGGTGGAAACTGTTTCGTCGGAAGAAGCGCCGTGAAGGCAGCGCGTGAGGAGATTATTGAAGGATGATGAATTGTTGCGGGAGAGGAGACGAATCATCATTGACATTATTCCCTTGTTTAGTCGGAAGAAGGCTCCGGTGAGGGTTTCAAAATGCTCTCTATGCTCAAAGTCAGTCTCCTCCTTTTACCTTTCTTTCACCCATTTCTTATAATGGGCCCTTAATGGATTCATCAAATGGCCCAATTTTACAGCCTTAAGTATTCTTCATAGAGCGTCTTTGTTCTTGTTTTCTCTCTTTTTTTTTTAATGAGAAAACGTCTTTGTTGTTGTTGGAATTCAGTGAATGACATAAACAGAGTTGTTGAGTTAAGCAAACATATAGTTGACGATTTATGACATAAAATACGAGTCAAAATGTCACATAATTTATTAAGAGAAAAACATTCGAGAGTATAGAGCCTTAAAAGACACAGTATACCAACATTGGAAAACTTTAAAGCTATCACTAGCTATAGAGAGTTTGTTTTTTCTAGTTA
The DNA here is from genome assembly GCF_020379485.1 of Brassica napus. NCBI lineage: Eukaryota > Viridiplantae > Streptophyta > Magnoliopsida > Brassicales > Brassicaceae > Brassica > Brassica napus. The sequence goes on from NC_063442.1 coordinate 488,221, forward strand.
ATTTCTTGAATTCTAATTCAAGTAAGCAGGAGGTTATTTTTGTTCTTACTACTACATGCATCTAAGCATATACACACACATACATATCAACATACTTTTGAAAATTAGATATCGCAAGTGGCCACTCTTTTCCTTCTAAGTTACCATCAACAACAAAATAAAAGAAAACTATACATACTTAACTATTACAACTATACAGTTTTGCAAGTCTAGGTCTAACTCGGATTAATTTAAATTAAATTATTGTATCAGCTTTCTCATTTATCCACAAGAGGTCTTCTTATTGTCTATTAATAGAGGAAAGAATGTGTCATCTTCTCATAATCCAATAACTAAACTTATCATATACACAAATGTTACATATGGGAAGGTCAAACCGTTCATCTCATCTTCATCATCTTCTTGTTCCTGCTATTCTTCTTCTTCATGTTCTTTGGATATCACCAGGATACGCTTCAGTCGAAGACAAACATGCAAAGGTATTACTAGACTACTTTGTCCTCATAGCTAGCTTCGTTATCATTGAGTTGAAGAACAAATTAAAGGTTATGTTGCAAAGGAGCATGCATGATGTACTTTGAAAAAATCTTTGTAAGGATTTCTATATCATTTACCTGGGGGATCAACTGGGAAATGGAGATGAAGCTATCAAGACACACGTAAATCTCCTCTCGTCTTTAGATATAAGGTATGTCATTTTGTATAACATACTTGTATATCCTAAAATAAATCAAATTAGCGGCCCTGATATATAATCTAACTCTTGAAAATTAAACAGCCTAGAAGAAGCACAAGAAAGAATGGTATATAGTTACGCTAAAGTCTTCAACGCTTTTGCTGCCAAGCTTTCTCCACATGAAGCTAAGAAGATGATGGGTATGTATATTGTATTTTCTAAATTCCACATGCACTAGTGAGAAGCATAAGTTATCATATATCTCAAGTTGTAACAAACATAATTAAAAACTGGTGCAGAGATGAAAGAGGTTCTTGGGGTATTCAGAAATCGGTATAGGCAACTTCACACAACAAAATCATGGGATTTCGTGGGACTTCCTCTGACAGCAAAAAGACATCTTAAAGCAGAGAGAGATGTTATTATTGGTGTTCTTGATACAGGTTTGATCATATATATATATATATATGTTAACTCATTACATAAATAATATATGTTTACAAGCTTTGATTTATATTCATTTCTTTATGCTATGTAATAATCAGGAATAACTCCAGATTCAGAGAGCTTCGAGGACCATGGTCTAGGCCCTCCACCGGCGAAATGGAAAGGATCGTGTGGACCTTTTAAAAATTTCACCGGATGCAACAAGTATTTCAATTATCTCATCCTATCTAACACAACTATGAATTCACTGTTAGTTAGGAATAAAGACAAGGACTTGGCTGATAAATTGAATAGTTTGAGTAGTTATTAAAACTTGTGCGTTAATATAAGGGTCTTTACTGATATTAATTTTTGAATTGAACAGCAAACTAATCGGAGCCAAATTCTTCAAGGCCGACGGTAACCTGCCCAACGGCGAAGTCCGGTCACCTCTCGATATCGACGGCCATGGTACGCACACTTCTTCCACGGCAGCCGGCGTCTTAGTCGCAAACGCGAGTCTCTATGGCATAGCAAGCGGAACCGCCCGCGGCGCGGTTCCGTCGGCGAGAGTGGCCATGTACAAGGTGTGCTGGGCGAAGTCCGGGTGCGCTGACATGGACATCCTCGCCGGATTCGAAGCTGCGATCCACGACGGTGTAGACATTATCTCCATATCAATCGGCGGTCCAATCGCGGATTATTCTTCCGACTCGATATCCGTCGGGTCATTTCACGCCGTGAGGAAAGGGATCCTCACGGTGGCGTCCGCCGGGAACGACGGACCGTCCTCAGGGAGTGTAACGAACCACGAGCCGTGGATATTGACGGTTGCAGCGAGCGGCATTGATCGGACGTTCAAGAGCCAGATCGATCTAGGCAACGGCAAATCATTCTCTGTAAGCATCTCCTAGTTTCCTTCAAATCAAATTTAGTAAAAAAGTTAAACAAAAGTTTTGTGATAATCAAAGGGGATGGGGATAAGTATGTTCAAGCCAAAAGCCAAATCTTACCCGCTTGTAAGTGGTGTTGATGCTGCTAAGACCAAAGACGACCAGTACTTGGCCAGGTACTTACTTAAACTTTTTTGAATTGTATGTTTGATTAACCTAAACTCATGTTACTAAGTTGATGATGATGCAAAGGTACTGTTTCTCTGATTACTTGGACCGGAAGAAAGTGAAGGGAAATGTGATGGTGTGTAAAATGGGAGGAGCTGGTGTGGAGTCCACTATTAAAAGATATGGTGGTGCTGGTGCCATCCTTGTTAGTGATCAGTATCTTGATAACGCTCAGATCTTCATGGCTCCAGCCACCTCTGTTAATTCCTCCATTGGCGATGTCATTTACGGTTATGTCAACTCTTCAAGGTTCATTTCTTGGATATGTATATTGTCATTCAAAACAAAGAATGAACCCTTGAGAACATTTTTTTGTCTGTGTTTGTTTCAGATCACCATCTGCTGTGGTTCAGAAAACCAGAGAAGTGACAATCCCTGCTCCTTTTGTTGCTTCTTTTTCATCTAGAGGTCCTAATCCTGGGTCAATACGCCTTCTCAAGGTATATATAAACTTGTCTCTTCAGTCACTGTCATCTCTGATTATTATTATGAGAAATGGCTCATCTATTGCGGATTGTAATGTAGCCTGACATTGCTGCACCCGGGATTGATATATTGGCGGCCTTCACTCTCAAGAGATCACTCACTGGTTTAGACGGTGACACCCAATTCTCAAAGTTCACCATCCTCTCTGGTACCTCCATGTCCTGCCCTCATGCTGCTGGTGTTGCCGCTTATGTCAAGTCTTTCCATCCCGATTGGTCTCCCGCTGCTATCAAGTCCGCCATCATTACCTCAGGTAACAGATCAAACCCATACATTCAGCATAGGAAGTCCTTAACACATAGATTTTGTTTGATGCAGCAAAACCGATAAGCAGAAGAGTGAACAAGGACGCAGAGTTCGCCTATGGAGGAGGCCAAGTAAACCCAAGACGAGCTGCGAGCCCTGGGTTAGTCTACGACATGGACGACATCTCTTATGTCCAGTTCTTATGCGGGGAAGGCTACAACGCAACCACTCTGGCTCCATTAGTGGGGTCCCGCTCCATTAACTGCTCCTCCATTGTCCCTGGAATCGGCCATGATTCTCTAAACTACCCAACCATACAACTGACGTTGAGAACTGCCAAAGCGTCAACGATGGCTGTGTTCAGGAGGAGAGTCACCAACGTGGGACCACCATCGTCGGTCTACAACGCCACCGTTAGAGCACCGAAGGGAGTAGAGATTACGGTGGAGCCAATGAGTTTGTCGTTTACAAAGCCTTCACAGAAGAGGAGCTTCAAAGTGGTGGTGAAGGCGAAGCAAATGACTCCAGGGAAGATTGTGTCGGGATTGCTCGTGTGGAAGAGCCAACGTCACTCTGTTCGAAGCCCCATCGTGATCTATAGTCCTTCGGATTGAATTACTTGTCTTAAAAATATTAATTCTTGAGTAGCTGTTTCTTGTGTTTGGTCAAATATCTTAATTTCGTACAACAGGTATAAAAATAATACTCATTATATATGTTTTAAAAACAAATTTATTTTGAAAACTTTTTTAAACAGATAAAGTTATTAGTTATCTAAATACAATTTAATTAACAACAAAGTTTCTTAAATATTGTATAGTAATTTTTAGAAAAACTGATTGTCAGCTCACGAATGATACACCACCATCATCATTTCTATAACTAAAAAATGTGTTGGATTTGGAATCCATCATATAGAAATCTATCAACCAAACTCTTAAAAACATATTATATACCCATACAAAATATTATAAAATAAAATGAATATATAGATCAAACATTCAAATGCAATGTTATAATGTAAAGAACATTTGAATATGTCAAAAGAATTCCTAATCTAACACAATATTTAGTTTTTAGAATGATTTTGATGGTGTTAACAAATATTGTCATAAGAATCATATATATCTTGTCAGTATAACTAATAATTATTATTATTATTTTTCTTTTTATAATATCTAATAAATCTCACATAGAAATTATGACTTCTACGAATTTATTTTTCATCCATATTCTCTTTTTTCTATTCTGCATTCTTTTTCTACACTACAAGAATAAAAACTATATATTAAATCCTACTAGAATTTCTTACGTCTATAAGCCAGCTAATCATCTACTAAAGAAAGTAAAATAATTAACAAATATTTGATTGAAACTATTTAATTTGAAACAAAACATTTCTGAAGAGTATATAAGAAAACAGTAGAAAATAAAATTGTTTGAATAGAACAAGAAAACACTTAGCAGGTTAATTATATCAGCCCATTGAACTGAAGTAGAAAAAGAAAAGTTCATTAGTTGATAGGGTTATTAGCCCATACTATTAATCTGCTAGGCCCAGAAACTCGACTCGAGTGTTATTTACAGAATTACCCCTCCACTCTGACTCTCTGAGCATAAGCCCTAAAACTTATGGCGGTCTCTCAAGCAAGCTTCTTCTCTTCTCAACAACAATGGAAGCTTCTATACCCGAACAAGTGATTCAGCCCCTGCTCCTTGCATCGGATTCATCACACTCTCTAGACGAATGTTTGCAGTTTCTCATAGAAGCTTCAAAGACCGATTCTGGCCGCTCCGATCTGGCTTCCAAGGCGGATATTCTTCCATCGATCCTTGCTCTTCTCCAGCTTCTCCCCTATCCGTCTTCCCGCCATCATCTGAACCTCTCTCTGAAGGTCCTCCGAAACCTATGCGCCGGGGAGACGAGGAACCAGGAGGCTTTCGTGGATCACAACGGTTCTCTTGTCATCTCCGAGCTGCTGGATTCGGCGATTGGAGATGCCGAGACTGTTAGGTTCGGATTGCAGGTCCTGGCGAACGTTGTAGTGATGGGAGAGAATCGCCAGAGAGATGTTTGGCTTCGGTTTTTCCCGGAGAGGTTCTTGGCGATCGCTAAGGTAAGGAGGCTTGAAACGTGTGATCCTCTGTGCATGATTTTGTATGTTTGCTTTGATGGAAGCTCAGAGATTGCTTCACAGCTCTCCAGCGATGAAGGACTCAACATCATTGCTGAGACTATGCGGGCGGGTGAGAGTATGTTCCAATGCTAGACATTGCTCATCAGATTAGGAACCAACTAAAAGTGTGCAAAATGTTGTTTTATTGTTTGTAGTTGGGTCTGTTGAATATTACTGGCTCAAGCTTCTGGTTTCAAGACTCTGTGTTGAAGGAGATTGCTTCCCTGGCCTCTTCTCCAAATTAGCCAACCACAAGGACTCCACATTTACATCAGAACACGCTTTTCTATTGAGTATGGTGTCTGACATTGTTAATGAGCGGTTGAAAGAAGTGTCTATCCCCAAGGATACAGCTCATTTCGTTCTTGGGTTACTCAGCCAATCGGTTCAAGTTTTTGATTTTGCTTCGGCTGAAACATCTGAGCTTCCAACGGGTTCAGCTGTTATCGACGTAATGGGTTACTCTCTAGTTGTAATAAGGGACGCTTGCGCTGGAGGAAGCATCGAAGAACTTAAAAACGATTCAGGTGGTGGTAATGTCGACATGCTCTTGTCTTCTGGACTGATAGAGCTTCTCCTCGATCTGCTTAGAAAACTTGAGCCTCCAACAACAATAAAGAAGGCTCTAAAGCAGAGTCCTTCTTCTGGAAAGCCTTGTCCTTACAGAGGCTTCAGGAGAGATATTGTGGCTGCGATTGGGAACTGTTCGTACAGAAGGAAAGAGGTACAAGATGAGATCAGGGAGAGAGATGGGCTGTTGTTGATGCTGCAGCAGTGCGTGACGGACGATGAGAACCCCTTCTTGAGAGAGTGGGGCTTGTGGTGCGTGAGAAACCTCCTGGAAGGGAACGAAGAGAACCAGAAAGTGGTGGCAGAGTTGGAGATGCAGGGCTCTGTTGATGTGCCTCAGCTCCGGGAAATTGGGCTCAGAGTTGAAATTGATCCTCTAACATCCAGGCCAAAGCTTGTCAATGATACCACCTGAAGTTTTAAGTTTAGTTTTTTTCCCACCCAACAACACCCATGTTATCATATGATGCTCTGTTAAGTAAAAGCCAGGTTTGGGTTTGGATCATCTAAACAATACACCCTGAGCAGAAACAGCGCCACCTTTATTTAATTTATTATAGTAGTATTTACACAAGCAAATGTCTTGTTAGAGAATATGTCTTTGCAGCAAAAGCAGTGGCCACTCCTTCATAGGCAGATTAAAAAAAAAACTGATTAGTTAACGAGGAAATATTTAAAATCAGTAGAAAATGCAGGCTGGAAAACATAGACAAGATGTTTCTGGTGTCCGTAGCAGTTAATCATAATAGGTTCAGCAAAAGAAATGAATTTGAAATAGAGTGCATCACACACACACCTCCTACTCCACCATATGTCAGGATAGATTGAAGAGCTACCCCCACAGGCTAAGTCATCTGGGAAGCGATAACCTAACTCCCCCCCATCGAACACTCGATAAACCAACAAAATTTGTCAAATTATATAATATCTTGTCTTAAAAAGGTGAAATTGAAAGACAAATCAAACTTCTGAATATCCTCAGGTTGTTCATATCAACTCAAAATGTCATTTTGGTATCAACTATTACAAACTCGAGAGACTTTGACGATAGCTACTTTCAGATAAGATTCTGGCCGGAAAACCTAAGGATAACATCTTAGCTTGGCAAACAAGTTAGTAAAAGAGACGGGAAAACCGGTGACGTTATTCTTTTCGGTATATAATACCGTTCGATTTGGTTATCCATGTGACGGCTTTAATGTTCAGTTGGTCAACAGGTTTCTAGTTCCCGTTTATGGGCTACGTGACGTTTTCTATTTTATGTTATTGTTACCGGCTTACCGCCAAGCGTGTCTACTATCTAACGTCTACACGTCACCAGGTTTTTTAATCGTAGCAAATACGTGCCATCCTCGCTCATTTCACGAAATTCGTATTATATAAAATCACCAATGATCATGACCTACATAATTATAATTTTATTTATTCAAAATAAAGTCAAATATTAAAATTTAAAATCCTTTTTAGTATAAATTGAAAATATTTTATCAATATATTCAATTATTTGCTAACTATGTTTTATCAATCACAATCGAAAATTTTAATTAAATAATTAAGAAGTTTACATAAGTTTATTATTTTTCAAAACTACAAGAAGCAAGCTTATTAAATATTTAAAAACTTTATACGATATATTAAGTATATATTATATTATTTCTAAAAATCTTTTTACAATATTATATACTTTTTAACATATTTTTAAGTTTTATGTATATTTTACATATTTTCCTTTTATATTTTTATTTGTGTATTTGTGACACATGTTCAGGTAACGTACGTGTATCACACTAATTTATAGGTTTAGAAATTATAATTTTTGTTTTATTTTTTTTTGTCGATTTCTTCACACATTCAAAAATATTTAAATTTTATATATTTTCTAAATAAGAAAACCATCAATTATACATCTAATCACATTTTAACCAACAGTAAAATAAATTGGAAAATATAAAAATTTATAGATCATATAGAGTTGATGATATTTTACATTAAAATTTTAAATCGACACTCAGTTTATAACGAAAATTTTACTCCAGGCAATTAAGCTGAAGCGGAGAGATTATCGTATAAAAGTCAACTTTAATCGGTATGAAATCACGATTAATTTTATGATGATATTTCTTTCCAGTAATGATAGTAAAATTAGGCACATATATGGTACTATTATAATATTCACTATGAATTTGATTTCGTGCCAAATTGAAAAGTGATTATTACATTAATTTTGGATGTTTGACCAGTGTTGTTGTGCAATTATTACGGTGAGATTCAGCCAAATTGTGCCATTACATTAAGGAAATTTTTTATTTCTTTCCCAATGAGCTTTCTTAAAATAAATAACCAATGCTGCATCGACACAAAATCCACCTCCTTTTTCATAGGATGAGTAATTATTATTATTTATTAAAAAGTGCCAAAATCAGTTACATTTTCTCCATTTCTTATAGAAAACCTTGAATCTCATCATCACCTGGAGGAGAAGAAAGACGGTGGTGTAGTTTTCTTTCTTTCTTGAAAGCCCTAAATCTTTCTTTGTTATCAATAAAAGATGGGAGATAACAAACACAAAGATCAAAGGCCACTTTCGTTTGACAAATCTAGTAAACCCATTTTTTCATTTTACTTGTCATCTTCATCACCATGCTCTTTTACGGCCATCATCATCCTCCTCATCTTCTTCTCATATTTTTTATACTCATTCAGTTTCATCACATTTTTACACCCTTACTCTCCTTCTAGAATCTCCAACTCTCTCCTTGTACCTGTTATGCGCCTCGGATCCGGTCAACAACCCGACGAAAAGACAGAGCTTAAACACATCGTGTTCGGGATCGCCGCGTCCTCCAGTCTGTGGAAGCGTCGGAGCGAATACGTGAAAACGTGGTGGAGACCAAACGGAGAGATGAAAGGTTTTGTCTGGCTAGACAAACCCGTAAACGACACCGTTTCGTCCTTCCCCTCCTGGGCCTTCCCTGAGATCAAAATCTCTTCGGACACGTCGAGTTTTAAGTACCGTTATCGTAGCGGTCACAGGTCAGCCATAAGGATCACAAGAATCGTGTCGGAGACGGTGAGAATGTTAAACGGAACTGAACACGAGAAACACGTTAGGTGGGTTGTGATGGGTGACGACGACACTGTGTTTTTCGCTGAGAATCTGCTAAGGGTTTTGAGGAAATATGATCATAAGCAGTTTTATTACATCGGAGCTCCCTCAGAGAGTCATTTGCAAAATTTGCATCAGTTCTCATACGGAATGGCTTATGGAGGAGGTGGTTTCGCGATAAGCTATCCGTTGGCAAAGGCGTTGGAGAAGATACAAGATCGGTGTATTGAGAGATACTCTGATCTCTATGGTTCTGATGATCGGATTCATGCTTGCATGGCCGAGATTGGTGTTCCTCTCACCAGAGAAGCTGGCTTTCATCAGGTCAGTCCTTTTTTTTTTTTTTTTTCCTATTTTGGGTTTTTATGTTTTAAAAAATAAAAAAAATAAGTTTGAGGTTTTAGTTTTACCGAGTAAAATCAGGCGAAAATTATACTATGAAAATGTAAGAAAACTTAAAATCCGTGATCTGATTCATTTTCCATTATTTTATTTGTTAGCTAAACAAGAATTGAGAATTACTGGAATTCAACTTTGTCAGAATTAGATGATTTAGAAGCTAAGAGATTTATGAAATTTCATAGATTTATGTTAGATTTGTATAGAGTTTTGTATATTTATTAAATTCATCAAAATTTATGTTCTCCAACAGTTTTAAAAAATAGAAGAATATTCAAGTGCTATTTAGATAGCTTTATATGAAATTATTGGATATGCGGACATCTAAACCGATTTTTTGATAGCTTACATCGATTTTTTTTAAATATCGTCTCGGTTAGTTCTGATTCGCTTACTAGGCTAATAACAGTTTTTTTATATAAAATATCAAAACCTATAAACTAATAAAAGTAGATTCCGTTAAAAATATATTTTCTTTTAATAATACTAAAATTTATAAACCAATAACTATATAATTTAAGAATTAAACAACGATTGAACTCCCACTAAGCAAATAATAACTAAAGATGTATTTGTTTTTTTTTTTAAATTGTCAACAAGATGTATTTTGATTAGCTAGAGATCCAAATTTATAGAAGTAATGATGTTTCAGCTAATCATGTTACTAATGTCGGTCTTATTTTTATGTAATATTCAACAGTTTGATGTGTACGGGAATCTCTTGGGTCTTTTATCAGTTCATCCACAAGTGCCAATAGTCTCGATCCACCACCTAGACGTAGTAGAGCCTATATTCCCAAGAACAAACCGAGTCAATGCCGTAAAGAGACTCATGATCCCAGCAAAGCTTGATTCAGCTAGCCTCGTCCAACAGTCCATATGCTACGACACAACCCGTCAGTGGACAATGTCTATCTCGTGGGGATACACAGTCCATGTCACACGTACTTATATGCCAGCAAGGATGATGGAAGTGCCCACTCGCACATTCAACGACTGGCACAAACGCCACGATTTCACCAATGTTGCTTTCAACACACGTCCTGTAACATACACTGATTGTCAGCGTCCCCGAGTGTTTTACTTGTCTCGTGCGCTCAATGATTCTTCTTCGGGCACAACGATAAGCGAGTATTTGAGGCACAATGAATGGAATCCTAAATGTGAGTGGGGAATACAAGATCCTTCTGATATCAATCGTATCTTCGTCTACAAAAAGCCTAACCCTGATAGGTGGACTAAGGTACGTACACACTCATTTTTGCTTTTGTTCAATTTACTATGTATGAAAATTTATTCCATAGTTTACAAGCTATATGTAAATGTCAATGCTTATAGGCTCCACGGAGAGATTGTTGTCGGTTATTGCCTACAACGAAGAAGGGAACTATGGTGATCAATGTGACAGCTTGTGAAAATGACGAAATTGTTGCTTATTCTGATAAGTAGTTCATCTGTTACTTCACATGGCTTATAAGAACAACTTGTTTTCTTATGAGAAATTCTTTAGCTTGTTTGTTTACTGTATTGACATTGTATACTTACAAAATAAACTTTAAAAGAATTATCGAACTTTCATCTTCTATTTTTGTGTGTTAACGATTGTATTAAAAATGTTTATGTATCTTGCAATTACTCAAAAAATGTTTGTCAATATATATTTTTTCTATAAGAAACAGTTATCAAATATTTTCTTAAAACTAAAATTTTAAATCCAGTACTGAAAAGAGTTAATATTAAAGTGCAAAATTTAGAATATTTTTGAAGACTAGGGGGGGGGGGGGGGGGGGGGGGGGGGGGTTATTGGGCAAAGAATTCTAGAGGAATTATTAAATTTTGAGATTCCATTATTATTGGTTTGTGAATTTTTAAAATCTAAATAGAATCCATTGTTATTGGGGTGATGATTTTTAAATACCACTCAAAATCCTTTATTATTGAAATAGTTTAGTTTTCATTGATTTTAAGATTCTATTAAAATCTATTGTTATTGGGATGTAAATTTTCTTTGTTTTTACTCATAGTACTCAATTTTGAGAATATCATCTATGCCCATAAGATTTTTGAAATCAATGTAATAAAATACACTCACATACAAAAACTCAAATTGAAGAATGAAATAATATACAAATCACAACTTTAACGTAATACAATTCACAACTTAAGAAAATAGAAAAAAATATTAAAAATTTAAAATAAAAATTGTAAAAATAGTGTTAAAAAGCACTTTCGAATTTTTTAAAAAACATTTCAAAAATAATAGTTCAAATTCTTTTTACAAAAATTCAAATTTAAAACATATATTTCGAAATTATATAAAAAATATTTTTTTTTTATTTTAAATTATTTATATATCTATGAAGTAAGAAGTAGAAATTAAATTTTCTTGGTCATTTTATTTCTTGAGATCTTTTTTGTGACAAAAACTTTTTTAAAAGTTGTTTAAGAATTGCCTTAATTGAAATGATTTTCTTTCCTTTTTTTTCTACCACCATTAATTTCTTACTTTAAAAATTAATAACAATCAATAGAATTCTATATACAAGTAATGAAAATCTATGTAAAAGTATTTGATAGAATTTGTTAAATCTAGTTAACTTGTAAAATCATCTCAACTACTAAAATCATCAAATTCCACAGAAATTCATGTTCCAATAACCCCCCCTAAACTTAATTAAGAAAATAGCTTGTAGAAAAAGATTAAGTATAGGCCCGGAGGAGCGAGCCGGGAAGTTGGTCCCCTACTGATGACGTCAACAACACTGCCCGTGTGTCTTAAAGAAGCAATGGTTAGCATATTATATTGTCTTTAACATCCAACACCAACAACAACAAAATCTAAATATGATTGGCGAAGTTGTCCTTTAGAATTTGCAGCGTCGTCGACTTTTCTTTGTAGATGTCATAACATCTGAAAAGAAATAAAGCTATAGAGGGTCAAATGCCACGGTGATGTCATGATATCCTCAAACGTTGGCAAAAGAAGAAGGGTACGGCGCATCATACGTTGCCGTACCGCATGATCCCCACCTCCGAACCTAACAAGTTAATTATTACGTCATATATACACATGCAGTATCTTCAAACGAATACTAAATTAACTTGAAAGTAACAATTAGTTATTGAATAGCTTCTGAACGACAAAGGCTGCATGGTCCTCGGCCTCTTCCTCAAAGTCAAATCTTAGACTAATCTTCTTTGAATCCCCCTTCACTTCAATATTGATACAAATTTACGTCATATCGACAATAATGAATTTAAACTCAATGATATCCATGGAAAGAGTCAAAATGCCTGAACCATGCACTAGTAAGTACTTTTTACCTATTCCGTACGAGTAATTTAATTACAACATATCCAGTCTCTTATATATACATGCACTTCTTTGTCCTCTCATCAACAACAAACATTTGATCAAAATTAAGAGTAAGGATATGGATCATAAGAGTGCAAGAGTCTCGGCCAAAACCCCATCATCGGGAGATGAGTTAAAAGATGTGATTAAGGGATTGATTAAGCTCTTAATGCTGGTGATTTTCCTTGGATATGTCTTCATTTGGATCCTCATGCCAACCTTAATCTATAGAACCAAGTGGTTGCCTGTCATGCGTACTGAGTTTGGCTTTTCGACTTATTTTGGTCTCGCAGGTTCGTATTATCGTATATATGATACACATTTGTTTGTTTGTTTGTTTTTCCCTTTAGTAATTTTTATATTCAAATTACACATTATTTTATAACTGTTTCTGTTTGGACGGCATGCATGCAGGCTTGACCCTTTTCATGTTAATGTTCCCTATGCTCCTCTTGGCTTGTTTGGGGTGTCTCTACCTTCACTTGAAGAAACAAAAGACTAATAATCATCTCATTAGGTAACTTCTAACTGATCGATTTAATATCAACTCAGTGCTTGAAAATAAAAGAAATAGATGTATCTTAACGATGTGATCGTAGCAGGGAGAAGGCAACTGGAAGAGGCGTGTTGGCAGCCATGAGAAGGCCAATGTTGGTCAAAGGACCATTGGGGATAGTCTCAGCAACTGAGTTAATTTTCTTGGCAATGTTTGTGGCTCTTCTTCTATGGAACTTCTTCATTTACTTGCGCAATGCTTTCCCCATGATTACACCTCAATCAGCCGCTAAACTTCACCAAAAAATGTAAGCACTCTTTCACACAATGACACAATTCAACTCAATTTATATTCAAAACACAAGTTCATAATGTAATGATATTAATTACGTGTATAGATGGCAAGCTAAGTTGGAGGCAATGGCAATAAGGATTGGGCTAGTGGGTAACGCATGCCTAGCTTTCCTGTTCATACCGGTGGTGCGTGGGTCATCATTGCTTCCGGTTCTAGGGCTAACGTCAGAGTCGAGCATCAAATATCACATTTGGCTTGGTCATTTGCTCATGACCATATTCACGGTTCATGGCCTTTGTTTCGTTGTCTATTGGGCCTCCATGCATGAAATCTCTCAGATGGTGACTTGGTCTAAGACAGAGATGTCTAATATTGCCGGAGAGATAGCTTTGCTGTCTGGACTTGTGATGTGGGCCACCTCATATCCGTCGATTAGAAGGAGATTCTTTGAAGTTTTCTTCTATAGTCACTACCTTTACATCATCTTCATGTTCTTCTACGTACTCCATGTAGGCATCGCCTTCTGCTTTATCGTCTTACCCGGTTTCTATATGTTCATGGTCGATCGTTTCTTGAGGTTTCTACAGTCACGTGACAATGTCCGGTTGTTATCTGCACGTGTTCTTTCTTCAAACACCGCGGAGCTCACTTTCTCCAAAGCCAAAGGTTAGTCTCTCTTTTTTTTTTTTTTGATTGAAAAGGTAAGTCTCTTAATCTTAGATTCTTAGCCAAATGCATATGCCCCACACTACTTTTTATTTTTTCATTTAATAATCATAAAATTTATGTAACTTCTCTTAAACTAAATATTTGTTTACAATGGGTGCTTCATATTAAATAGAGTGCTCGATCCGCCCCTGCTCTTAATCAATATTGCATGTTAAATATAAGATCCTTGCCTCAGTTTATGAGCTATATAGAGTATGCTTGTTCTCGCTTAGTTCAGAAGAAATTTGGATTTATATGGATCGGTTTGGACTAGGCCTTGATAAGATTAGGCTTGGATTGATTTTCGAGGGTTTTTGGCACTCTTTAAATATACGTGGTGTAACAGAATTGATGTATAATCCGACGAGCACATTGTTTGTGAACGTACCGAGCATATCGAAGCTGCAATGGCATCCATTTACGATTACTTCAAGCAGTAACCTCGAACCAGAGACGCTAAGCATTGTGATCAAGAGTGAAGGGAAATGGTCTACCAAGCTTTACAAGATGCTTTCTACTTGGGATCATGATACTGACCGTACCCTCTCTGTTTCTGTCGAAGGACCCTATGGTCCTGTTTCAACAGATTTCTTAAGGTAAATAAACAATTGCTTGTTCAAATATATATGATCAGTTTTAAACTAGTCGGTTTAGGGTTATATTCTTGCTGCACAAGTAATCTTGACAACGATTTTTTTTTTCCTTCTTTGCTTCCAGGCATGATGCTTTGGTTATGGTTAGCGGAGGCAGCGGAATTACTCCATTCATATCCATTATCCGCGACTTGATCGCCATGTCCCAAACAACAACCACATGTGAAACCCCCAAAATAACCCTGGTTTGCGCGTTCAAGAAGGCTTCCGACATCGCTATGCTTGACCTTATCCTCCCTTCATCTGGTCTCAAGTTATCATCTGACCTGAATATCCAAATCGAAGCTTTCATCACCAAAGATAATGAACCAAGCGACGAAGAAACACAGAAGATCAGAACCGTCTGGTTCAAGCCAAGTCCTTCAGACCGACCAATTTCAGCAATCCTAGGACCAAACTCATGGCTCTGGCTCGCCGCTATCCTCTCATCTTCCTTCATAATCTTCTTGATCGTCGTTGGCGTCATGACAAGATACTACATTTACCCGATCGATCAAAACAAGAGCAAGTACAATGCTGCTTCACGATCCATCCTTTATCTTTTGGTCCTATGTGTTAGCATCATGATGACGTCAAGTGCAGCTGTATTGTGGAATAAGAAGAAATACAAGGTTGAGGGCAGCAAACAGGTCCAAAACGTCGACGTACCAAGTCCAACATCGTCTCCCAGCTTATGGACTGACAGAGAAATCGAGAGTACTCCTAAAGAATCACTTGTTCAATGCACCAACCTCCATTTCGGTGAAAGGCCAGACCTCAAGAGTGAGTTATACATATTATTCAGTTTAATATATATACTCAAAATTTACATATTTGTTGTTGTTGTAATATGGGTGTGAAAACAGAGATTCTACTTGATACCAAAGGTTCAAGCGTGGGAGTGATGATATGTGGTCCGAAGAAGATGAGACAAGAAGTGGCGAACATTTGTTCCTCTGGTTTGGCTGAGAATCTTCACTTTCAATCTATCAGTTTCAGCTGGTGATAATCGCATATTGTTTATATACATACATAATTCTTCTTTGTGTGATCTTGTTTTTCTTTTGTGTGGTTGTTTGTGTAATTTTCTGTTTAATTTTCTGAAACGTGTTATATATATTGTGAAAATGATCCCTAAGATTCAGCATCTTTCTGTATTTAACCATTGTATTGCCTTATGTAACGATTTGGTCTAAATCGAGAAGTGGAGTACTGTATTATGTGAATTTTGAAATGAACGATTTGTTTTTTATCTCCGTTAGTACATACTTACAATAGTTTATGGACCTCCAAAGATAATACGGTGGATTTTTCCCCGAGCGCACCACCATTGTTGCCTCATAGCATCACTATCTTCGTCCATCCCAAGTGGGCCACACGTGTTCGCCACTCTCTCGCCTGTCGCTCGTGGTTTCACCATCTTAGAAGGCTTTCTAGATTTTTATTACCCCGTAAGTTAATCTTCACGGCGGAATCTCGTCTGCATACTTAGTCAAACACACCCTCACGTGACCAGTTGTCTCTTTATCACGTGATAGACGAGTCCATTTCTTTGAGTTTCATAGTAAAGGATAATACATTTCCGTAAGAAAAAGAAACACATTTATGTCATTGACAAAAAAAGGAGGGGACAGTATATTCAAAACTGCAAAGCTGTTCGTGGGGGTAACATGAACTAATGTGGAAATGATTTTTGATTTCTTGCAGATTCACAGTATACGAGATACACATATTTTTTTGACATAAAATAAGATTTATTTTTCCTAACAAATAAAATATAGGGAAAATATATTGATGGCATAAAAAACTTACATGATATATAAACAATTTCACGACAATGGTAACGCAAACAGAAGAAATTAAACAGTTTTGATGGAGACTGGAGAGTAATCAAAATTTCCTTTCATATAGTTACAACTTTCATCATTTGTATTTCTAAAAGCCTATGTCATTTGTATTAACTTTCATCGTAGTAAAGTTTTCGACACTAAAATAATGATTCTAAATTCAGTTTTACCAAATGGCGAAAAAAAATTCTAAAACACAGAACTAGGGGTGTTCAATCCGATAAAACCGAACCAATTAAAACCGAACTGAACCAAATAGAAAAAATGGTTTGGATTTGGTAGTACCGAATATACCGAAGAAAAAATAGTTTGGATTTGGTAGTACCGAATACGCCGTAACCTGCGTTCAAAATTTCCTCACCGAAAAATGGTTGTAGCCGAGAAAAAAGAAAACTATTGCATCTTTTTGTTTATTACCAAATGTGATACATGAAATTTTATTTTTATTTTTAGATATATAAAGCATCTTTCAAATATTTTGATTTAACTGAAAAAATATATTTCAAATTCATCTGAATTTCAGTCAACAAATTATAGTATATGAAAAACATAACATATTTCATATATTTTTCAAATGAGATATATATAGTTTTATGTAGTTGACAAAGTAAAAAGAAAAGGGGCAGGGTACAGTATAACCAGACTAGTATTATGCCTTGTTCTAAAACTCCTTTGTCTAACCGACTAACTGGAATAATTGTTAGGCGGATGGAGCATGGCAAAAAAATTTAACTTAGTTGAATAAATCGTTAGATTGCATGAAACCGTGGACTCTAACCAGCAAACTATAGTAAATAGTAGACTATGAAATTTCCAAAGGATATATTCATGTAGTTAACAATGTTAAGAAAAAAGTAAGGTACAATTAGAAGTGTTCGATTCGTGTATCAATTCAGTTTTTATAGTTTTTTGGTATTTAAATTCATAAAAATTAGCTACCAAATTAAAGTTATATGTATTTTTGTTTGTTGGGTTTATATAATTTCGGTTTATTCGATTTCAGACCTAAAAATCATAACTATATCTATCATTTTTATAATATTTTTTGAATTTTAGTTTATATGATTAAAAATTAAATTTATTAAAACACAAAAACATTTTTAGTCCTCAATTTTTTAAATATAAGGTTTTTTTTATTTTACTTAATTATTTTAAAATAGTTAAAATAAAAGTTAATAAGTATGATAATTTTCATAAACAAAAATAAAAATAGAATAATATCATAATATTATTAAATAACTAAAATTTACAATAAATAGTTATCAAAAATATTATATTTAATTAATTTAATTAAAATGAAAACAAACTTCAACTTAAAAATAACAAAATATTAAAATACATGTCTAAAATATCAAGACCATATCAATAGAATAAATATTTATAAATGATCAATTTATAATATAATTTACATATAGCTATATAATTATATTTTAAATAATTAATTTTTTATTTATTCTATTTGATTGGTTTACTAAACTTTATCCATATACTGCAGATTTTCTAAAGTGGCATCCATTCGATTTCTCCGGTATTATTAAATCCAAATCATTTCGTCATTTAGTTTGGTTTTACTTTGGATTGAACATCATAAGTACAGACGGTACGGTACATTCAAAATTTCAAACTATTATGTGTAATCAACAAGCGAATCGGAGTGTAGATGATAAAAATGAGTTTAGATGTTATGGACCTATCGTGTGTCTTCCTACATGTGATTTTCCTCTCTTCGTAACTTAAAATTTGGTAAAATTTAGCGGCAGCTTTTCTAATTTAATTTTTGCGACTCTACTGCAACAGGGTAGAATAGAGATTCAAAGAAAAACCTAAGGGTAACTCAGTCCAATAACAATGTCAAATGGAAATATATGACGGGCTGAGAAAAGCAAACAAAAAAGTTTAATAAACAAGAAAAAAAAAAAATTCTCATATCGAGTTCTGTGAGATCTACTCCAAAAGAAAAAGAAAAAAAAAACTGCTATCGGGAAGAAGAGGTGAATCGCTTACGTGGTGACTGAAAGATATATATATATATATTTATATATTGAGTGTTGTAATAATATATATGCTATCTTCTAACTTTGGTTTGGTTTGGTTTTTCTCTGTGTTGTCTGTTTTAGGGGTAAAATGAGGATTAGGAAGAACATGAAGCTGTCTTCGATGCTTTTAGCGACAGCAGGTTACGGCGGAGATAAACTGGAGACATATGTCTGTCCTCTGAACCAATCTCCATGGGATGTGGTTCCTCTGACTTCCTCCCTCGACGACGACAACGACGATGGTGCGGCCGAGTTAACTAACCTAATTGACTCGTCGTGGTTCCTCCCTTCTCCTTCTCCGTCCTCTTCTTCTCCCTCTCTCACTCGCCAGGTAATTCAATTCACACCAATACGTGATCTCATTTCGATTTCGCTCCCGCAGCATTTTTAGGGTTTGTTTTGTTTTATTCTGGAAACTCCAAAGAACCCTAAAATTCTGGATTTTGAGAACCCGGGTCTCTCAGTTTGTCGATTAGGGTTAATGGGTTGTTATTATTTCGCTCCTTCCAACTATCTTTCGTTCTCTGGCTCCGATTATTCTTTTTTCTTTATTTTTATTACAATGCGTTTCCACTTCACTCAGTTCGCTGGAGAAGTTAACTTTAATGGGAATGTGAGCTTGGGAGATTCAAATGGCGCTGCCCGGAGGTAACAATCTATTGTCTTCTCACTCGAATCGTTTCACCATTCTTGATTATTGTCTGCTTCGGTGTTTTTTAGGGTTTTCCTCGTGTTCCTTGTTTCGATAGATACTCGGGTAATTTCATTTCGCCCGAACCGGAGTCGGATCCAAAATGCGGCCCGACCCGGTTACAATTTCTCGACCTATCTTTTATTTTTCTTTTCTTCTTTTATCTATCGTCCAGGTTAAATGGCTCCTTCGGAAATAATCACACCGACGAGCGTCTTAATCTCATTGCGCCGGAGAGTTCGCCGGGAGTTGAAGATCCGAGCGATGACAGTGACAAAAAATCATACTCCGTGCAGCCTCATTCGCCGGTTAAAACCTCCGGCGACGACTACCAAGCGGCTGTGTCGGTGCCAGCGCCGCCTAAACGCGGACGGCCACGTGGTTCGGGCAAGAAAGCTCAAGCCTCCTCCACCGCCGCATCTAATAATAATCCGTACGAGTTTTACTACTACTCTGGTTTCGGCCCACGGTGGGGAAGAAAAAGAGGCGGCTCCGGTGACGACGAGAAGATAGTTCTGAGTGATGATAAAAACGGTGGCGAAGATAATATGAGCGGCAAAAAGAGTAACAGTAGTGGTGAAGAGAGTTCTAAAACGGCGGCGTTTGAGCATGGGAGTAGTAGCTTCGATGGGTTTGAGTTTATGGAAGAGGACTATGACGTAGTCGATCAAAGCACTGGACATGGGAAGAAGATGAAGAGTACAATGGCGATGAAGAAGATGAAGAGAGGGAGGAAGCCCGTAAAGGAAAGGTCTTTAAAATCCCTCATGTAATATATATTTATGTTTTCTGAGGGCTTTTCTGTCTTTTTCGCTTCTTCCTTTTTTTTTTTTTGTTGTCTGTTTTTGTCTGTAATAAGATTTCGTTTGTTTTTATTTAGTTACATTTGCAGTAATGTTTTCAAATCTATGTTTGGATTTGGCTAACTTGTCTTTTTTAGTTGCTTTAAAAAGATTGTTTTACCCTTTTAGCGTTGAAAAAAAAATTCTTAAGAAATTAAATCTTTAAAATTATTTTAAACCTATAACTACACAAGTGTTATGTCTTTTTGTTTTTAATTATCTATACTATTAGTTGCCAAAAAAAAACTATTAAAAGAAAAGAACCTTTTTGAGGTAACCTTGTGTTTTAAACTATTTACAAATCCATGTCATTGCCTTATTTAAAACATATGTTTTTTTTTTCATTTAAATCATAATTGAATTTATTTAATCATAACAAAATCTATTTAATCTAACAATATTTAGTTTTAAGATGTCTTAAATAACCGAACATCAATCGAATCTCATATTTTAACTAACCCTTAATTTTATGATTGATTTGTTTGTTGTATAATTGTTTTGATATATTTTGCAAACTAAAAATATTTCAAATATTTTTAATATGTGAAATTAAATTATAATTAAAAACTATGTAAATTTGTTTTTCAATATTTTCAATATTTATATGTGTTGCAGTTATCAATTAAAATGACCACATAAATGTTAAATTTTATTTTTAAATATTGAACTACAAAAATCACATTTTCTAAATATATTTTTAAAATTTAAGAAACTATTTTTTAAAAATGTTACAACTACTCATAATATTGACACATATTTAAAATCATAGAAATAATTTTTTTCTAAATCAACATGACATAATTTTAATTATTTTTTAAATCAATATTTAAAAACTTAAAATAAAGTTGACTTTCCAAAATAAATTTACAATTAATGAGTAGAATTTTTTACAATTAATATTTACATGTTATTTCATTAAATATGTAAAATATGTATCAAATATAAACAGGTCTAACAAATACATTTTTCATTTCTATCGTGATCTAACCATT
Source organism: Brassica napus (assembly GCF_020379485.1). Classification (NCBI taxonomy): domain Eukaryota; kingdom Viridiplantae; phylum Streptophyta; class Magnoliopsida; order Brassicales; family Brassicaceae; genus Brassica; species Brassica napus. Next base: position 509,321 of record NC_063442.1, read on the forward strand.
ATAGTATTTTATTAAATTTATCTCCAAATTATTTTAAATATAATAATTTAAATTTTGGTCTATAAATATAAGTTATTCGTTTTGTTTCAATAATACTATGAATTTGTGTATGAAAATTGCTATTTATCTTATAAGAACTGCAAACAAAAATATAACATTATGTTTTTTCTCTTTTTCTAACATAAGTTTTAGACTTCTCATTTCTAATGAGTTTTAAAATATAAGTTTATAGCATTATTAGAAAAAAATCTAATAGTCGTTGTTTTAGAGAATTATACAATCTATATTTTATAACTATAGAAAATTACACATTTATTCAAGTTAACATATTTTAATCATTTAATAAATAAATATAAATATCACTTCTACATATTTTGGCAAATACAAGGTGTATAATATATGTACACACAATTTCTAATATATATAGTCTTATATAAAATATCTTAAAATATCATATATTATATTGAACAATTGTCTAAAATACCATAAATTAAGTTTTTTTTCTTTTGAACGTACTATTTTCTTATAATATTGAAAATTTACTACCAAAATAACTCAAATAAATTTTCTGATAGGTTAACATAAGTCTTTAAATAAGAGAAAGGAAACATAAACATAATTGTAATGAACGCTAACAATTAACATTACAATTATGGTTACATAAAGAAGATAAATTATAATATAAATTCTACGGCCACAAAGATACAAGTTCAATCTTTACTAAACCAGTAATTTGGTAAGCTCGGTTAATCTCTAAATTTACATACTAGTTTTCTAGACCAATTGTCATTATTGTCACCTTTATGTTCTCAACTTGTGTCTGCCAACTTTTCCACTGATGACGTGGTAGTTTGAGTATCAAAGAGCTAAAATAGTAAAATACAGATTGTTCCACTGCTTGTGGATCGTTCATAATTAATGATAGATGTGGAAACTTATTAGTTAATGTGCATTGAAGGAGATATTTTGTATAAAAAGGTTTAATAATTAATAAACAATTAAACTGTCTTAAAACAGCAAAGAACTATAAAAAATAATTTCAACGATAGTTTTTGCCTTGTTTATGTAGAACTATTTAGGGGTATTATTTTTCTCTAAAATAATGGAGCTTTATAATAGATATATGTTTACTTTTTAACGTTTTTTTCCATTTTTTCCTTTCAAAATAATTTTTTTGTTTTTCAGTTCAAAAATATATATAATAATTTTCTTTTACAAATAACACGTTATGTTTGTGAAAACTGAAAATTAGTCCTATTTATTTTAACTTTTGTAAGATTCTTATAAAAATATTATACTATTTAAACTAAAGATTTCTTTTCAAAAATCATTACGTAAATAAAAATATGGTTGTATTTATATAAAAATTATATTTCTCTAGAAATATATTTTTTTAGCCATAACTATAAAAATAAAAAGTTGAAGGGAATATTTTTTAAACATGCTTTTATAGTAGATGAATGTTATTTGTTTCTCTAGATATAGATGAAATAACAATCTCTATTTCACAAAAAGAAATAGAAGTGAATTGAAATAAGTTTTCTCTATTATAATATTTAGAATAAAAAATATAACAGTGAGTTGAAAATGCTCTAACATGGTGCTGTGATGGTTCTATTTATTAGATTAACCCAATTTTTTTTTTTTAGCGTAATATTAATTTATAGGAAGGTAAAGAGAAATACTAACTCAATCTATTATTATAGTATACACTACTAGTATCAATAGATTTCAAAGCAAAAGCAAAAAAAAAAACTACAAATCAATATTTCTCGCACAAGAATCATCGTGTGTGTGACAAATAGATGTAGTTGCCAGAGATATGGGAAGCCAATATGTGTTTATAAAGAGGCGTTTAGAGAAGAATCTCAAAGACTTGTGTTGAGGAGCTCTCTGTAATCTTTACGGATACCCCAAAGAATCTCACTGCATTTTTTCATGCTTGGTCTGGAACCTCTATGAGGAGCTAGACACTGAAACGCCATCTCCAGTACCTTCTCTATGCTAAGTTGTTAGTGGTTCTTTCCATTAAAATCCCCTTTAATTAGTATCCCCTCTTCAACTCCAGATGCTCTTTAACCTTCATTTTCTTCAATGCGTTTAAGTCGATTGGTTGTATTTCTATGATCCTATTCAAATTGTAAACTTAATAATAATGATTCTTTAAGTTGTTTTGACCAAAAGTAACTGCAATTCATATTTTTTTACCTGCTAAACACATATTCCTTTTTATCCTTTTTTTATAATAGGTATTAAGTGCTTTTATAAATAAACCTCCTACTCACCAAGTCATTTTGAACTCAGATGAGAACCCCTTACACTCTACCATTACCTCTACTATTTTGTTCTGATTAAACATAGAATATTGTAAACCTGTGATTTAAATATCCATGTAGTTTGAACCAGTACATAAATTAATTATCTTTGTAAGCACTATCTATCTCTCCTAACCAATTAATATTACGCTCAGGTTTATGAAACAACATCACAAAACTGATTTTTTGCAGGAGTATCATCCTATTAATATGTTCTACTGTACAAAGAACCGTCATCTGTTTTACAAGAGTCACTTGGTATATTCATTGTACATCTGATATTGTTGATTTTCTTTTTAAATTGCTAGACTTAATAGTATTCTTTACTTTGGAGTTACCCTACTAACCTTTGTAGTGCTAACTTTGTGCTTTGTTTATTGCTTTTCTGTTCTCTGTCTTTGGAAGAGACCTCTAAGTGAGGATGGCAGTGCCCAAAAATAACGTTTCCACTACCTCATTCAAGGCTTAAAAGCAATACTAGCTTCAGGAGTTCTGAATAGCGTTCGATCCTATATTTCTTTCAGTATTAGCTTTGATATTGGTCATACCTTGTGATTTGTTCCAGCTTGGGTACCGATATTGTATCTCACTCGTGAACTTCTGCTGGCCTGATCAACTTACAAACCGTCAACAAACACCTTACATAGTAGATGATAGGGAGATATATATTTGTTTACCCATCTAATGGTGATGCGTTCTTTTTGTTCTCTGTGAAGCTCAATGGGACGGCGACCAGTGAGAAGTTCGACGAGGAGTACACCGAAGGAGTAGACGTCGCTTTTCTCAGTGAGCTGGTAGGTAGTTAAGTATTCAGGGTCTAAGTAACCAGCGGTTCCTTTGACTTGAGTGGAGACATGAGTGGCTCCTGATTCAGTATCTGGAGCTAATCTGGCAAAACCGAAATCAGCAACCTTGGCTCTGAAGTTGTCAGTGAGGAGAACGTTTGAAGATTTGATGTCTCTGTGGATGATAGGTGGCTCTATAAACATATGAGTGCAAATAATAAGTATTATCTATCATTGCCTATGGAAAGAAGTGAAATAAGACTTACATATAGGAAATGGTGGAGATAAGTAACTTACGGGTGTACATGTGAAGATAGGTAATGGCATGAGCAACATCAGTAGCGATATCTAGCCGAGTTGCCATGTCGAGAGTCTTTCCTTCCTTACCTACAAAATAGCAGATTCCGTTCAAGTAACATTGTGATTGACAATAAATAAATAAATATATAACAAAGAATGAAGAGAATGTAGTACTAACAATCCAAGTGATCTCTGAGATTTCCATTGGGAACATACTCAACAACGAGAAGCTTCTCGTCATTGTGCACCAAATAACCATAGTATTTGACCAAACTCAAATGAGTGACTTGAGCCAATGTCTTAATCTCACTCATGAACTCTGCACCCTGACGGTCGTCTTTGTGTAAACTCTGCTCAAAGATAAAAACATCCCCATCAAGCAGAGAGAGAGAGAGAAAGAGAGCAAAAGAGAGAGAGAGAGAGAGCAAAGAACCTTTTTGGCGCGTTTGACAGCAACGGTGGAGCCATCTCTGAGTTTGACCTTGTAAACAGTGCCGAAACCTCCTTGTCCGATCCTGAAGGATGGGGAGAAGTTCTTGGTGGCCGCGTAGATTTCGTCGAAGCTGAATCTCTGATTAGGATTCTCCGTTTCATTGCCGTTACCATAGTAATGTCTCTGCACACTTCCCGTTGAGCTCCGTCTACTACGGATATCTAAAAGGAAACATTCAATTTCAAAAAAATGGAAGAATCTTTGTGATCAAACAGAGGATAGGTACCGGAGTCGTTGAAACTCTTGGAGGAAACGGAATCAGGAGGAGTGAAGCAGTTGATGAAGATCCCCGAGATCCAGCGAGCGAGGGAGTTTGGTGGTGGTCTGTCGGTGGAGGAAGGAGCTGGGGAACGATCGGGAAGAGTGCTGGTGCTGTAAGATGAAGATGCGGTTGCAGGTGAAGATCCGCCTGTGTAGCTATGCCTCCGTCGACTGGGCATCGAAGAAGAAGAAGAAGAAAACTATCTCTCAAGCAATGGAGGAAGGAAGAGTCGGAGAGACTGACTTTTAGTTTTAGAATTCAACTTGCTTCCTGTCTTGTCTTTTCTTTTCATAATACTGTTTGTTCGTTGGGCTATTTATTGTCCAGCTGTACCACTGTTTAAACGTTTCTACCACTAATTATTATCTAATTTAAAATCAGATAAGCTATATATATATATAAATCATATACCCTGGAGTTTTCTATATGTAGTATTGTTTATTACATCTAATCTAATGATTTTGTAATAATTTCATCATTAATCTAGATTTAAAGTCAAGTGCGTGAGTTGTAAACGTTGAATTTATAAGCTATTGGTCCAATTTTTTTTAAAAAATTAATAGAAACAACTTTTGTATATGAAAAACTTCTAATTAAATGTGTTATATTATTCGTTAATACGTAATAATCTATATTATTAAAGTTGAAGTACACATTGAGAATGTTTGGCAATATGGATAGTGGTTAAAAAGTAGTACTGTTTGGAAACATAGATAAAAGTAAGTTAGAAAAAAAATAATGGGCTTATGCTACTAAAAAAATTGGAAGTCCATTACATTATATTAAAAAGTAATGGGTATATGTTACTTGATATATATATTCAAATCAAAATAATAATTTAAAATTAATTTATATCAAAAAGTCATTCAAATATATATTCAAATTTTGATTTTTACTAACATATTTTCCAATAACTATTATAAAATTGTTTTCAATATATATATATATAAATACAATATAAAGCTCAATTTCAAACACCAACTTAAATTATGATTTTTATATTTCATATTAAATTTTAAAATATAATATATGTGATTATTTATATGATAGTACGTATAAAATATTATTAATTATAAAAAAACTTATTTGATGGTACGTATAAAATACGATTAATTATATGATAACACATATTTTGTAACCTATGATAATACATATATATATATATATAGGTATATATATATATATATAATAGTGATTAAGAGTGAGTGTTCGGGTTCGTTTTCGGGTCTTTTTGGGATTTCGTGTTCAGTTCAGATCTTTGAGGATTTGGTTCGAATTTGGATAACCAATTTAAATAGGTTTGATTTAAATATTTGGATAGAGAATTAATAATTATTTAAGTATTTTTGGAGTTTTGAGTATATTTTAACTATTTAAGATATTTACGTTTGATTATTTGTATATATTTTCAAGCATTTAAGCAAACTTAAAAGTATTATATATATTCTGGAAGTTTTTATATATATTAAATCTAAAAATAATTAATATATTTTTTTTAATTAATATATATAAGTAAGTATATAAATCTATTTTGGATACCCAAAATACTTCGGTTCGGATCGGACTAGATTTCAGTTCTTCAAATACTAAAATTTTGAATAATTCAGATATTTAATTAATTCCAGTTCGGATTTAGTACTACTTATTCGGATTGGGATCGGTTCAATTCTTCGAATTCGAGTTTTTTGTCCAATCATAAATAGTGACATAAAAATCAAATAGCATCATTTTTTTAAAATACACCCGCACGGGCGTGCGGGTCAAAATCTAGTTTAGTATTATTACACGTCAAAGAAATCTAACTATCGGTATGATTTACTAATTTAGTAGTCATATCGTTTAGCGTTTTCTTCAGCCGCCACCATATTAATAAATGCCAGACGGATCCATCTCTCCGAAATGCAATAATCGTAATTCATTTATCATTCGCATTAAATTTTGTATTTTTTCTTCCTTTCATTCTCTGGTGTTTAGAAAACATAACAAGAAAGTACAGTATATACTTAAAAACATTTTTAGGTAGATACCTAGATTACACTGTACAAATACCATCCTCATAAGTTTATTAAAAGTCAGCTTAAATGACTTTGATTTGAAGTGAATCAAAATAGAATAGGTTAGGTTAAGGATGGAAGATTCATAACCAAAGCAGTTGAAGGAAGGATGATATTTGACCATACAATCAATATTCAATACAATAGGTCTCCGACAGCGACCGGGGGTTCAACATATTGACCTTCGAAAACAATGGGCCATGCGTATGTAAAAGCCCAGTGGTTCAAAACAAAAGCCCGTTTAACTGCCGACGTCGTACTGTTGTACGGTTGATAATAAGAATTTTAAAGGATGAGAGAGTATTATTAATCATGCAAGGCGAATCAAGCGGCTTACCAGTATCATTTAGTTATGGTGACGAGTTAGTGGAAGCGAGAAAAAAACTCTTGTCGAAACCTTCGCCAGAACTTTTTCGTCCTCCTCGCTTTCTCGCAAGCGGAGGAGGAAATAAAAATCTCCGGCGACATCTCAGGTTATCTCCGTTTCTTTCTTTTTATCCTTCTTTTTGTTTGTGTTTACAGCCTATTCATTTTTAGGATTCGCGTACTGTTTGTGTTGGATATGGATGTGTTTTCTGATATAAATTTGATTTGTAGCTTTTTCAATCTCTGGTTTTAACTAAATGCCATTTCATGATATGTTCTCGTAGAGTTATGAGAAGAAGATGTTAAGGTTTTAGCAAAAAAAAAAAGATGTTAATGGTATTTAGCCAATTTTGAATATGAGTTTGTTTTTGAATTGTATTATTTGATCGGGTCACTGTTTCCGTTGCCACTTGACTGAATCCTGTTTGGTGATTATAAATCACATTCTTATCAAATTAAGGTTCTAGCTTTTAGGGACAGAGAGCACGGGAACATTCTTACACCTTTAGTGTTTCTTTCTTCTCCATAACCTTACCCTTTTTCAACTTGAGACCCTTTTTCTTAAGTAATTATTTACCAATAATCACATCTTGTTGCATTTCTTGAAAACCTCTGTTCAAATTATTGTTATTATAATGTGTAGTTAAAAGTGATTCACTCTTTTGTTTTTCTTTTGTTGTACAGCTCTCAAAGGGATGCTTGCCTGAGTGTATTATTCGTAGTTGGTGACAAAATGGGAGGTTGCTGTTCTTCTGCTTCTTCTTCTTCCAGGCATTCGCATCTTGTTGGAGCTCCTCTTTACTATTATGTCAGTTTTTCCTTTTCTAGCTTCCTTATTATGCTTTGTTCAGTGTTCAGCCTAATGCTTTGCACATAATAATTTTACTAAAGTTGCTAAATCTTGATTTTTGTTCTGCTTCTGAAAAATGTTCGTGTTTTTTCATCTACATTGCTTCAAAATCTATATATATATATATATATATATATATATATATATATATTTTCTATTTCCTCAAGTTTTGTTTTGTTACGTAGTGTCCAGAATCTTTTGAGGAGCTTGGGCCTTCGGGAGCTCGTGCTGGTGGTGTGGGATCAGCAGCACTCACCCCCACAGGACATCTTTTGGCCGATATTATTGGTTTGGAGACATCATCTATACCCAACACTTTTTATGCTCCTGCTCCTCTTCCATATGATTTGCTTTTTGGGAGACCCGATTCCAAATCTATCAAAGGAAATATGATTAGTGATTGCAGTTTTGAAACATGTGAAGATCTCGGGGGACCAGACTGTAAAACTCAACCCGCCTCAGTGATTCTCTCCCCGAGTGAAACAGATCGCTCTAAACACAAAACATGGAAGAACCAATTGGTAGACGAAGAGGAGGAAGAATCTTGTCCCATTTGCTTTGAAGGTAAATAAATCGACATCTTTAATAAACTTTTTCTTTAGAGCAAGTAACGTCGTGGGTTCATATGCTTACCTTACGCAGATTATGAAGCTGATAATCCAAAAATAAAGACAAATTGTGAGCACGATTTTCATCTCTCTTGTATTCTGGAGTGGATGGAAAAAAGCGATGGTTGCCCTATATGTGATAAGGTGTGTTTCCTCCTTCCTTCTAGTTGAATTTTCTAATTTGCAAATAGTCTGATTCCTAAACGAGTGTTGTCACTATGTGATGGTCGTAGAATGCATTTTACTACTACTCCTTACCAATTTGATACCTATTGTTATCAAAAGGGAATAGAATAGGGATTGATAGTTATATACTTGGATTTGATCTGGCAATTGTGGATGCTAAGATGCATACTTCTTGTCGACAAACTAACTTTCCAATTCTTTTTTTTTTGTCCAAATAACTCAGGAGGTTGTGTTTGATGATTGCTTGAACTAGCATCAAAATATCCTCTGGTTTGGAAATTTTAAGCGGTACACTATCCAGTTAGTCTTCAGCATAATTTGCATACATCTTTTTTGGGTGTTATTCATTACACGCAAAGTGTTGTCAATTGGGTTATGTTCCCGAATTGGTGCAGTCATATAGAAATTATACATACAAGTGTAAATATCATCAGCGTCTTCCTCTTTGATCTTTGGTGGGTGATATAAAAGAAAAGAGCATTACAGTGTGTGAATTTTTCCAACAAAATCAAGTTCTCATCATGTTTTCAGTCTTGATCCATGATTGTATGATCTATAATATGAATTGTTATTATGGGAATCAAAATGACTTCATGTGTTATACTTATAATATTTCAAATTAAAGCGGAGAACACCTTTTAAAGTTATCATCATTTCCACCGTCTATTTGTTTCTATTTTTTTTGTTCATAATGAACAGGCATGGTTTTGCTCAAGAGTACAATTTTTTCCTCATGATACAAAAATAGCAAGTGGATTTTTTTCGGGTTGGATAAAGAGAAGAGATTCTATTTGATGCGGGATAATAGTAACTCCATGATGTAAAAGAAGAATTAAAAAGAAAATTGAATATTCTAAAATCCAATATGATCCACATGATCCTATTCCTAGTCTTGTCGTGTGTACGTTTTGACCCCTCCTTGTCTGCATTAATGTATAAATTAATTGAGATTAGGAAATAATTTTTAAAAATTAGGAAGAAGAGAAAAGGAGGTAAGACTCTAACTGGTCCGCGGGTTTGACTTGTAAGCCACTTATGTCTGCCACCTCCTCCTTTATCCTTAATTCCTCTTGTGCCCCCCTCCTAATTTGAATAAACATATCCCATCCCTTAAAAGAGACCCAAAGCTTTGGCTATTCAACTCGTAACAATATAATATTAAGCTATAAGAATTTCAGGTTAGCAGCCGTATTTTTTCATTAATTTTCTAAATTCGATGCACATCAAAGCTTAAGTAGTAATAGTAGTACAGTGCATTTTTGAAAAGCAAAAGGGAGATTTTTAGTGCGTGACGGTGGCTTTTAGGATGATAGGGGGGGGTAATACAGGGAGTTACAAAAAAAAGGTAATACAGGGAGTTACAAAAAAGGGGGGGGGGGTAATATAGGAAACATGACACTGGGAATGAAAGTTCCAAAAGCATTATTACAGTGATTTGAGCAAGACCACATGTGTCCATGAACTCGCAGCTTTTACAGATTTTTTATCTATCTTCCACAAAATTCTCTCGTAACGGAGAGAAAGATTAAAAAAAGAGAGAGAGCTCGTTTTCTTTTTTGGAGCTTTCCCTTTTGTCTATCTATCAAGCTCACCACCGAGGAGAAAATATCTTCTTCCATTAGCCTCTCTCAGAGTAAGCAAAAAAAAAAAAGACCCAAAATCCAAATGCCATGTACACATCTTCTTCCTCTTCTTGTCCTCCTCCTGTTTCTTTTCCCACTCTCTGCTTGTGCAAAGAACAACAAAGCCCTCACCATCATCAAAGGGAACCAGACTATTCTGAGTCTCCAAAGCATTTTCCGGCTTGGCTTCTTCATCCCCTCCACCAATGGCAATTGGTATCTTGGTATCTGGTATGCTTCCTCACCCAAACCCGTTTACGTTTGGGTCGCCAATCGCAACCGCCCCGTTTCCGATCCAGACTCCTCCACACTCGAGCTCACCTCCACCGGCTACCTAATCCTCAACAACTCCCGCGACGGCGTCGTTTGGCAAACCGACAACAAACATCCCGCCACCGGTTTCCGCTTCTCCGACTCCGGTAACCTGATCCTAACCGGAGAAGACGGTTCCCCGGTTTGGCAGAGCTTTCAAAACCCAACCGACACGTGGCTCCCTGGCATGAACGTCACGGGGCAAACCGCTTTCACCTCGTGGCGGACCCCCTCGGACCCTTCCCCGGGGCTTTACTCTTTAAGGCTGAGCCCGAGCTTCAACGAGTTCCAGCTTCTCCACAACGAAACGACGCCGTACTGGTCAACAGGAAACTGGACGGGAGAATCCTTCGTAGGCGTCCCGGAGATGACCGTTCCGTACATCTACAGCTTCCACTTCGACAACCCTTACACTCCCGCGGCGTCGTTTCGTTACATCGTCACGCCCACCTCCGACTCCCCAGGCCAGCCGCGCCTCTCCCGGTTCGTTGTTGACTCCAACGGCCAGCTCAAGCAGTGGACGTTGGAGATGCAGAACTGGATCATGTTCTGGTTCCAGCCTGACGATCAGTGCCGCGTTCACGCTCTCTGCGGCCGGTTAGGGTTCTGCAGCAGCAAGCTTCTCACCCCCTGTGCCTGCATCCGCGGTTTCCGCCCCAAGAACGCCGCCGCGTGGGAATCTATGGACTACAGCGACGGATGCAGCCGTGAATACGGCGACTCCTGCGACGGGGGAGACACGTTTGAGGATGTTGGAGATCTTCGGTACGACGGCGTTGTGCAGATGTCGCGGTTACAGCAGGTAAGCAAGAGCTCTTGCGAGAAGAGCTGCTTGGGGAACTGTTCTTGCGTTGGGTTTTATCACAACGACAAGTCGAGTCTCTGCAAAATGTTACTCGAACCGCCGATGAATATCAAGAACTCGAGCTCCTGGACTGGAGCCACCGACGATGTTCTGTATATAAGAGATCAGATTAAAAAGAGCTCAAAGAGAAGCGTTTCTAGATCCATTATTATACTCTGCTGCGTCGTCGGGTCAATCTCGGTTCTCGGGTCTACTTTATTTGTGCTATTGATTCTCTTGAGGAAGAGCAACAAGACAAAGAAAGAAGAGGAAGATGGTTTTGCTGTGTTGAATCTGAAGGTCTTCTCTTTCAAGGAGCTTCATAAAGCTACCAATGGGTTCTCTGAGAAGCTAGGACACGGCGGTTTCGGCGCTGTTTTCAAAGGAACGTTACATGATTCTTCCACTTTCGTGGCTGTGAAGCGCTTGGAGAGACCAGGAAGCGGCGAGGGAGAGTTTCGGGCAGAGGTGTGCACCATTGGGAACATTCAGCACGTTAACCTCGTTAGGCTTCGAGGTTTCTGTTCAGAGAATCTTCATAGGCTTCTCGTCTATGATTACATGCCAAACGGATCTTTGAGCTCCTACTTGTCAAGGACCAGTCCTAAGTTGCTAAGCTGGGAAACGCGTTTCAGGATCGCCTTAGGGACTGCGAAAGGGATCGCATATCTGCACGAAGGGTGTAGGGACTGTATTATTCACTGTGATATCAAGCCGGAGAACATTCTCTTGGACAGTGATTACAACGCTAAAGTATCTGACTTCGGATTGGCCAAGCTTGTTGGGCGTGACTTCAGCAGGGTTCTTGCCACTATGAGAGGTACATGGGGATACGTTGCTCCCGAGTGGATATCAGGTTTACCCATCACGACTAAAGCTGATGTGTATAGCTTCGGAATGACACTGTTGGAGCTTATCGGTGGTCGAAGAAATGTAGTTAGCGATACACCAGGAGGAGAGAAAGATGAGAAAGAACCCGAGAAATGGTATATAAACAATGTCTTTTACTTTTTGAATGGGAAAAAAAGTAAATATATGTTGATTTTTGCAGGTTCTTTCCTCCATGGGCAGCGCGTGAAATCATACAAGGAAATGTGGACTTGGTTGTGGACGCTAGACTCAACGGAGAATACAACAATGATGAGGCGACGAGGATGGCCACGGTGGCGATATGGTGCATACAAGACAATGAAGAGATAAGGCCGGCAATGGGAACGGTGGTGAAGATGCTTGAAGGAGTTGTGGAGGTGATGGTTCCTCCACCGCCTAAGTTGATACAAGCTCTTGTCTCAGGCGACTCATATAATGGAGTAGGCAATGGTTTGAGCGGCACAAGCTGTAGTGAAGGCAGGGGTTGTTCTGATCTCATGACTGGATTGTCTAGCCCTGGCTCACGGTCGTCTTTCGGTGGTAAACCTCCCTCTTCTCCCTGATCAGTTTGTAGATGGTTTTGTTAGAAAACGGTCTTAAATGTGTGTGCTTTTTTTTGTTTGCTCTCTAAGAGGGTTTAATTAGTAGTATAATCTCTAGTTGTTGGTAGTGTGGAGAATGAAGCCTTGATTTGTCATTTGCTATTAATCAAAAGGAAAAGGATGAGATTTAGTCAACTGTACCTTGCATTTTATCATAGTTCAGTGGATCCAGTAATGAATTAACTGTGTTGTCAAATGTAAACTTTTACAGTTCGTACCAATATTAATGGACCCATTAACAGCTAATGCTTACTTAATAAGAGGGCTAACAGTAAAAAAACCATTGATTAGCTAATTCTTTTCAAGAGAGACTGTAGGGACGTTGAAATTTTGTGTTGTTTAACTTGATACTTGATAGCCTTGTAATGGCATATTTTGTAAAAACTTGATACTTAACCCTCTATTTATTAGTCAGCTATATACCTTACATATAGTTATCAAAGTTCACAGTGGATCCAGTCATGAATTTAATCTGTGTTGTCAAATGTAAACTTTTACAGTTCATACCAATATTAATGGACCCATTAACAGCTAATAGCTTGACTTAATAGAGTGTTAACAGTAAAAAAAAAACATTGATTATATCTTCTTTTCAAGAGAGACCTTGAATTTTTGTGTTGTTCAACTTGATCGCCTTGTAAGGCATATTTGTAAAAAACTTGCAGGCTCGGCTATTATTCAGAAAGAGTCATAACGCTATTAACGGCCACCATAATCTATCAATCTTTTTTTTTTTTTGTGGAATGCGAGATTCTCTCGTCTTCTCCACGGCTAACCTAAATCACAGGCAAACCAGTGAAAATAATTAGAAGAATAATAAAAATGAAAATAAACCTCATAAGTCATAAACCATTTCAATTATCATCTTTCAGTTCTTGTGTCTAATCCTCCCCACATAGAAAAAAAAACAATAAATAGTAGAAAGATAGTCACAACCGGAGAAAAATGGAAACTCCGGTAAGGGAGGAGAGAATATCCACCTCATCCTCTTCCGGAAAACCACCACAAGCCATCAACGTACCAGCTGATGACGTCATCGAGAGTGGTCCATCCTCTCCCCTTCTCGTCAGAGTCTCTGTCTTCGAAACAGAGCCTAATGAGACTACCAAGCTTCACCACGCCCCTTCTACTTTGATCGGAAAAACCGACGACGATGACTTTCCTCCGATTACAAGCTTTAGTGACGCTAAGTTCGTCTGCATGGTTGAATCCTCGAAGCTTTGGGAAATAGCTGCACCAATAGCCTTCAACATTCTTTGCAACTACGGAGTTAACTCCTTCACGAGCATCTTCGTCGGCCATATCGGCGATCTCGAGCTCTCCGCCGTCGCGATCTCTCTCTCCGTCGTCTCCAACTTCTCCTTCGGTTTCTTGCTAGGAATGGCGAGTGCGTTGGAGACGCTATGCGGACAAGCGTTTGGAGCGGGACAAATAGAGATGTTAGGCGTTTACATGCAACGTTCTTGGCTTATCCTGATCGGAACATGCTTCTGCTTGCTTCCGCTCTACATCTACGCGACTCCTCTTCTCATTCTCCTCGGCCAAGAACCCCAAATAGCCGAAATCTCAGGCAAATTCACTGCTCAAATCATCCCTCAAGTCTTCGCACTCGCCATCAACTTCCCCACCAAGAAGTTTCTCCAGTCACAGAGCAAAGTCGGGATCCTCGCCTGGATCGGTTTCGTCGCCTTGACCCTTCACATCTTCATCCTCCACCTCTTTATTAACGTTTTTAAATGGGGACTTAACGGCGCAGCGGCTGCCTTTGTTGCCTCCGCTTGGGGGATCGCCATCGCGCAGCTTGTTTACGTTGTCGGCTGGTGTAAAGACGGTTGGCGAGGGCTTTCTTGGTTAGCTTTTCAAGACGTTTGGCCGTTTTTGAAACTGTCGTTTGCGTCTGCGGTTATGCTTTGTCTTGAGATTTGGTACTTTATGACCATCATTGTCTTAACCGGACATCTTGAAGACCCTGTCTTAGCCGTTGGATCTCTCTCAATCTGGTAATTAATTATCCCTTTTAAAACCACCTTCACAAGCGTAAATGTATTATCTGAAACCGTTTTTGTCTCAGTATGAACATTAATGGATGGGAAGGAATGTTGTTCATTGGAATCAATGCAGCTATAAGGTAAAGAAAAAACAAAGCATTATTTTATTTTATTTTATTTTGGTTTTCTAGTTAAAGAACGATAGGTTTATGCGATGTTTTTTTTCAGTGTTAGGGTGTCTAATGAGCTCGGATCGGGACATCCACGAGCTGCCAAGTACTCGGTGATTGTAACGGTGATCGAGTCTCTCTTCATTGGAGTGGTGTGTGCAATTGTAATTCTCATTACACGAGATGACTTTGCAGTCATTTTTACGGATAGCCAAGAGATGAGAAAGGCTGTAGCTGATCTTGCTTACCTTCTCGGCATAACGATGATCCTCAACAGTTTACAACCAGTTATATCTGGTAATTAAGATTTTATGTAGTCTTTTTAAAAAAAAATTAAAGAACGGTTGAAAGACGTGGGTGGTAATGAAGAATGTTGGGGACTGAGCAGGTGTTGCAGTCGGAGGAGGATGGCAAGCACCGGTGGCTTATATCAACTTGATTTGTTACTATGTTTTTGGTTTACCTCTAGGGTTTCTTCTAGGTTATAAAACCAGACTTGGCGTGCAGGTAAAGTCTCACTACTTATCGGTCTTTGTTTGATTAGGTCGGTTTTGATGAAATATTTTTATATGTTTCAGGGGATTTGGATTGGTATGATATGTGGGACTAGTCTTCAGACTTTGATCCTTGTGTACATGATATACAAAACCAATTGGAACAAAGAGGTATAACATCATTTCAATTTTCAAAAAAAAAAAAAGAAGTTTTGTAATTTAGAAAAAAAAACATGAATTAATGTTCATTTCTCTAATATTACTATTTCTCAAGGTGGAACAAGCTTCGGAGAGGATGAAACAATGGGGAGCTGGATATGAGAAATTAGAAAAAACTGTAACTTGAAGTTTCTGTTAACAGGATTATATATACATCTACCCGTTAACGTAACTGTATATACCTAATGTATTTTAACTGTATAAATCAAATTCTTTTGGTCATATTGTATAAATGAATTTTATCCTCCCAAATTCTATATATGAAATCTATTTTCTCATATTATAAAATTACTTCACCATGGGTACGATCCTCAATCTCAGAGTCAAACCCTGATCAACTTCAACCGGGGATCAGTTCCCAAAACGACAGTTAAATGGGGACAGACCATTACAAAAAAACAGGAAGAGTGTGTAGTATGTGACTCTTGTGTCCGAAGGTAGCTCACGGAGTCGAGAAGACATAAAGATGATGATGTCAAGTAAATATTTGGTGTTTTGAGTGTTTAGTCAGAGTTTGTGGGGATGGTATGTGTGTACATAATCTTAAGTGTATGATTTGCCTTTAAAAAAATATTAAGGATTTGATTTTGAAATCTTCAGTTCTTCATTATGTCACAAATGCCGGACATGATATTGAAACATGAAATAATATTTAATTATCCTTAATTCGTTGAATGAAATCCATGCTGGAGCGTTTGAAATTATTGATAAAACATCACTGCTTATTTCAATAGTATAATATAATTTGAATCAAATTAGTTTGAAAGACAACAACATTGAAGGCTGTCTACGCTAGGATTAGGTATACACAAAGCATTTTCAGGTTTGCCGCCACATGTCCCCAAACAATCGCTTTTCATCTGGCAGGGTCCTTTGAATTCGCATTCTGGAAACTTATCATCCATTACTCCTGTTATTAGATCAATCATATTATAAAAAGAAACTCAGTATCAGAATCATAATTTTGTTTGTAGCTTATAAAGTGAATAAGATAACTATACATCAATATAACTTATACGTAAACAATGACTTCTGTTTTTGTTGTTATATGAAAATGATAAAGAGATGATAGAAAAGATCTTACGAGTTGATTGTCCATTGTTAGCAAGAAGTGCAACAATGATCAGAAGAACAACAAAGTGAAGCTTGGATGAAGACATTTTTCTTATATAATTTGTTTGTGTTTACTTTTATACGAGATATATTTCTCCACAACTACATGAAAGAAAAACTATGTCCCAATGAACTATTTATATAGATGAATATCAAAAATAACTAAACAGAATTAATTCAAAAAATAACCTTTTATGAGTGATTGATTTTGTTCTTTATGAAGTTTATTTTTTTGAGAAAAGAATCATACACTGTATCAACCGCAATTAATACATATATACTTTTTTCCTCATGAAAGAAATCATGTTAACCGATATCATGCATAGTTTACTATTCCAGTATTCCATAAATAATATAAAGTTTAAATTTAAATATTTAACCAAGAACGTTTATTTTATTTTGTTAGGTATCTATATGTACAAAGTAGAACCTGATCTATTCTTATATGATGCTACCTCATCAAGTGTTTTATAAGAATTTAACACATCCTCGAACAATTTAAAATTTTGTAAATGCTCCATATTTAATATTACTATTATCTAAACCAAACAAATTTTTAACAACCTCCCGTCAAAAACTAAATCAAGTAAAAACAAATCATATAACCCAAATATAAAATTCATAACCTAATAAATGGGAAAGAGATGGCTTGTCCAAAAGGCCATACTCTGCGTGGAAAGCTTGTTAAAATTTAACGAACAGACAATGTTAAATCCAGATGGAGAAGGTATTTCATTTAACAATTCCATCTGATAAAATACAGTTTTATTAATAAAATATTGAATTTGATCAATAATCTAGTCGATCAAGGCCTCAGTTTTAAGAGAGAAAAAAACGTGTACTTTTGAAAAAAAATCTAAATAGTAGATAAACTATACTATTTGCAACAAAAACACAAATTCAACGAGAAATTTCTACCAAGCACCAGGTTATAATTTACTTCCTCTGTTTCTAAATAATGCATGTTTTAGATTTTTTACAAATATTAAGAAAAATTTAATATTTAACTAACGATTCATTAATTTTTTAAATTATAACAATTTTCCGTAAATTTAAACCAATAGCAATTCAATAAATCTAAAATTGTCAATTATTATTTTTTGAAGTTTACAATTCATTATTAAAAATACATAGAAAATTTAAAATATTAATCTTTTAGAAACAAGTAAAAAGTGCTAAAGCATATGTTATTTAGAAACGGATGGAGTATAATTTTTTTCTTTTAATAGATATATATTTTTGTTCCGCAATATTTTTCAGTAACTTCTAGTTCGGTTTTTGTAATTTTGTCTAAAGAAATAATTCAACTACGATAGTAAATGCTTTTGAAAAATTAGGTTGGGAGGCAATTAGTACCGAAAATTAAATGCATAATCATGATTTCATCATGTGTATATAATTTACAACAGTATAAAATAATTATTGGCATAGTTGTCTAGTTTCGCCTCATTTGAGTTGTCTCACTGAGAAAAGAAGAGAGTCAACGCTGAGTTATAAATGCACTTTGCATACTGAAGTTGGCAGGCCATCTACTCCTTATCTGACATTTACAGTTGTTCCATTTTGTTACACACATGTTCACTTTTCGCAATTTAACGGTCAATGTGCTGCAATATAAGAAAATATCCTTTTTACTATAACAAAATATCAAATGTAGTTTATTGCAATATGCAGTCTAGAAGACTTAGAAGAAAACATCTTATAAAAATGCAAACCAAAGCTAGCAAATATTTTACAAAACTTGGTTTCAACGCAAAGGAGTATAACTTAATATTAAACAAATATATAGAGAAAAATCAGTTTAACAATTTACAAAACGTATATTTTTATCATATATAAAATAAGAATAGGTGAAAAGGGTATGTCTATCACAAGGTTTTCGCGTTCAGCCCCTTTCCAGAGTTATATACATATATTTGATGATTCTATTGCTACGTGTGTGATGATTTAGGGTTACCTATTTGCATAATCTGTTCTATATATGTGAAGCATATGTTCACATACATTATTTTATGTATTTATTATTTGCAGAGTACACAAGTCAGCTCCCTTTGACTTTCACATCTCATGAATGCTATGACATCTAATCCTACTCGAGATTTGTGCATGCACATATTCATCATGTTTTTTTTTTGTCTACTGAACATAGTTTTTGTTAATATTCGAATTTCAACAATTTTGTTGGGGGTGTTAGAAGGAAAATTGTTATATATACGTACTTTAAAACAGTTTAAAATAGTAAAAAGTACAAAATGTAACCGGGCAGGCTATAAACAAAATGCACAAGAAACTATATTTCTTTCTTGTGGGACTAATCAATTCACTCTTTAAAACTTTCTTCACCATGCATGCAATTAAAAAAAGAAGAAGCAAATTAGATCAGAAGAGTCACGAGTTGCTTACCAAAGCCCAGAAAAATAAAGAAAGCTGATAAACCAAAACGAGAAGATTAAAAATCACGTCTCCTTTTCTCTAGTATAACCTAAACTAAATCAAATTAATTGAGTGGTGAAAAATCATCAGTTTTCAAGAAAACGTGATCGTTGGTTTACGATCACCTACAAAGTCAAACCTAAAATGTGTATTAGTACACGATGTAACCAAATACATTAATTATATCATGCAAACCCTAATGTCATTACCTAATCATACATGTGTTGAGCTCTTCTTACCCTTATTAAATGGTGAACTAAATAAATCAAAAGATTCTCGTTCTTTCTCCTACTTCTTCTTATTCTCATCTATCTTTTTCTGTGCCTTTAGGTTCTCAACTAATCTCATTTAATCTAGCACACAGAGACACACACACAATATACTATAAATATTAAAATATAGCTGTAAATTACATACATATAATGTATGTATATATAAATAATTAAGAGTCATTTAATGGATTCATCATTGAATGAGACTTCTCTTCTTCACCTTGCCCTCTCCTCTCTTGTTATATACTCTCAAACTTTTACCAATTCCTTGACTTCAAAATCTAAACAGTCTTTAGTCATCTCCATAACAATTAACCAAAACGAGTTTTTTTCAAGACTTGGCTAAATTTTCAAATCCCATTCAATTAGTATACACTCTCTCAACCAGTCTCATTAATGAGGGTTGCTGCTTCTGATGGTTAGCAGTAAGAGTTATTTTCCTCCACTTGTTTTCTTCTTCCTAATGCCATCTTCTCTGTCTCTATAAATTTCTCCAAGAAAACCATATCCTTTTATACTAAACCTTGATTTATCTCTCACCACCAGTTTTGGAAACACCATTCATATTCCTTAAGTTTCCTGAAAAGGGATATTATTTTCCAGGAAACAAAAACAACCATTTCCGTATCATTCAATCACAATCTCCTATTATAGCAACTTCGAGAGAGAAATATCACCAGATATGGATGTTTCCAATACGATGCTGCTTGTAGCGATCGTTGCAGCTTACTGGCTGTGGTTTAAGCGGATCTCACGTTGGCTAAAGGGTCCACGTGTCTGGCCGATATTGGGGAGTCTCCCGGGTCTGATCGAGCAGCGTGACCGTATGCACGACTGGATCACTGAGAACCTCCGTGCGTGTGGCGGAACATATCAAACGTGTATCTGCGCAGTGCCTTTCTTGGCAAAGAAGCAAGGTCTCGTGACGGTCACAGCCGATCCCAAGAACATTGAACACATGCTCAAGACCCGCTTCGATAACTACCCCAAAGGTCCTACGTGGCAAGCTGTTTTTCATGACTTCCTCGGCCAAGGCATCTTCAACTCCGACGGTGACACCTGGCTCTTCCAGCGCAAAACCGCCGCTCTTGAATTCACCACCAGGTAGATTCTTAAACCGGAGATTAATTATATTGCAGAATCCATGCATGTGCACGTAACGAATGATTTGATAACATACCATTTTCTTAATTCAATTAACCGGTTTAGTTAGTGGATTTGGTTCGGTATTATTATAAATAATATGAATTGTCGGCTAAATGAATTGGGTTTGTGACGCAGGACGCTGAGACAAGCCATGGGTAGGTGGGTAAACCGGGGAATCAAGCTCCGGTTCTGTCCAATTCTTGAAACGGCTCAGAACACATGCGAGCCGGTCGACCTCCAAGACTTGGTACTACGGCTCACATTCGACAACATATGCGGTTTAGCTTTCGGGAAAGACACTCGAACCTGTGCGCCAGGACTTCCCGAGAACGGCTTCGCTTCGGCTTTCGACCGAGCCACCGAAGCTTCTCTCCAGCGATTTATTCTGCCGGAGTTTCTGTGGAGGATCAAAAAATGGCTTGGGCTCGGCTTAGAAGTCAGCTTGAACCGGAGCTTGGGAGAGATCGAGGGGTATTTGGACGCTGTCATTAATACACGTAAGCAAGAGCTGCTGAGTCAGCAGGAGAGTGGGGTCCAGGGACACGATGATCTCCTCTCCCGTTTCATGAAGAAGAAAGATCAGAAAGGGCAGTCATACAGCGAGGGTTTCCTGCGACACGTGGCGCTGAATTTCATATTAGCTGGACGTGACACGTCATCAGTAGCGCTGAGCTGGTTCTTCTGGCTCGTGATGACGCATCCAACGGTGGAGGAGAAGATCGTCCGGGAGATATGCTCCGTTCTGATGGAGACACGTGGAAGCGACGTCTCGTCGTGGACGGAGGAGCCGTTAGGATTCGATGAGGTGGATCGATTGGTTTACCTGAAGGCGGCGCTCTCCGAGACGCTCAGGCTTTACCCTTCGGTGCCTGAGGACTCGAAGCACGTCGTGAACGACGATATTCTCCCGGACGGAACCTTCGTACCGGCGGGATCGTCGGTGACATACTCGATCTACGCGGCGGGGAGGATGAAGACGACGTGGGGAGAGGATTGCCTTGAGTTCAAGCCGGAGAGGTGGATCTCGCCGGAAGATGGAAAGTTCGTGAATCACGATCAGTACAGATTCGTGGCGTTCAACGCCGGACCGAGGATATGTCTCGGGAAAGATCTAGCGTATCTGCAGATGAAAACGATAGCTGCGGCGGTGTTACTCCGGCACAGGCTGACGGTGGCGCCGGGACATAAGGTGGAGCAGAAGATGTCGCTGACGTTGTTCATGAAGAACGGACTTGTGGTGAACGTGCACAAGAGGAATCTGGAAGGGATCATGAAGAGTCTCGTAAGCAAGGAGAGAAACGATGTCGTCGCGGCTACCCTTAACGGGAAATGCAACGGCGTCATTGGTGAAGGCGTCTCCTCCGTTAATGCGGCTGTGGCAGTTGCGGTGTAGACGTCGCGTCGCACAGCTACTCTGGTTAATAATAATATTTTTAATATATATTTACTAAATACATACAATTTACGTTTGGGTTTTGTGATTACGAAGGGTGGTAAAAGTCGAAAGAAATTGGTTTGGTTGTGTGTGATATGATATTTGTAAGGTAATACTACTTTCGTTTGTTTTTGTTTTCTTCTGTTGTAAAAGCTTTTACATTTTGACTCTTGCTCTGTTCTGTTCTGTTCTCCGACAATATTGTAAGCTTTAAAAGAGTTCCAAAAATAAAATTAAAAAATACATTTTTAACTTGTTGTTACCTTATGAAACAGAGCAGCGAATAACTTCGCATTTTGATCTAAAGCAGAGAAAAAAAAAACAGATATAAAGCTTTCTTCACACCATTTTGCTGCAGCTAGTCGAGAACTTTCTCTCCGGTTGCGAACAAGTTCCAGACCAGAGTTCCAATTAAATACAGTCCAACTGCTACTTTGAACACATCGTCCCATGAACCTATACATTTGAGGTAAAAAAATGCAAGTTAAAAGAGCTAAATATATAGTGGAATTTAAAGAAGCAAGATACATGCTCCACTTGGGATAATATTGTGTACATAAATCTCTGTGGATGGGAAGAATTGTGAATATAGAGTTTACCTCGTTGGAGGATGTAGCCAGTGGCAGCAGTGCCAAAGACACCAGCGAGGACTCCTGCTGTGTTTGAAAGTCCTAACAGTACACCCTGCCAAGATCCACGTCGACATAGTTATTGCAATGAAAACATATCATTTTCAAGTTTATAGGTGTTTGGTGAACTTAATGTTAACTCACAGCGTAGCGTGGGCCAATGTCTTGATGATTAGAGTAGAGACCCGACTGAGAGAAGGCATCAGCGCCCTGTTGGGGACAACGTAAGTCTTTATGTCAGAGCTGTATTTCACTTTTGAATGGTTCTTAAGTGAGACAAGTGTCAGACATTGCATTTATGTTATGTTCAATTTATAGTTGTACTATTAGAAGAATAATCTTATGTCGGCAGCTGTACAAGTCTAAAAATGGCATCATTGCTCTTTTGAATAACTATTATTATGATGATGGCATACCTGACTGCAAGCCATGCAGAGAACGGCCATTGCTGGAGTTTTGACACGGCTCAGCTGAGTGAGGAAGAAGGCAGGACCCAGAAAACCAATTGATTGCATGATCTGACACACCAGTGAAGAGAGTTTTATGAGATTGAGAGCATCAGATAACAAGTGTTGTGAAAAGACATGTAAAAATGCAAGAACGTATGTCTTGCCTTCCGAACGGATGTAATAGAAAGACCTCTGCTGACGAGAGTATCTGCAATCCAACCTCCAACATTAGCCAATACAGCCATGGTAAACCATGGTAAGACGCATAGCAGCCCTGACTCAGTCAGGTTGAACTTCAAGACCTGGCAAAATGTGATCAATTGAAATTATTCTTTTTTATTTTTGTTTGTAAAAAAGGATTTAACCATATGTGAAGTTGGGAGTACATGCCTGATTGTAATAAGTGGGCATCCATGTCAAGAGTATGAACGTTCCCCAATTATGGCAGAAGTGGGAGATTATGAGAGCCCAGACAGGGGGCTTAGATAGAATCAGCTTCCATGGAATGACTGTAACAGGTTCCCTTGGTTTGCTACCTCCGAGTATGATCTTCTTTTCTTCTTCACTTAGCTCAGGGTCATCTTTGGGAGAGCTATATGCCTGAGGAGGAAACAGAAACAAAGTGTTTATAGTTTTTTTTGTAGATATCCGAATCTTTGCTCTCATGTCATTGGAGAAGAGTTCATACATATTTAAGCCATAGCAGAAACCATATACTTCCAAGGGAGCCAAAGGAATAGAAAACAGATGGCCATCCGAACTTTTGGATAAGCATAGGAGAGAATCCAAGTCCAGTAACGGAACCGAGATACATGCCACTATAGACAAGTGCAAGCGATCTGCTTCTCTCTGAGACAGGGATCCATTTAGAAAGCATGTTGTTCATCGCAGGCATTGCAACACCCTAGGGGTATCAAAAAGCAGCCAGTGAGAACAATTGTATATTAGGAAGAGGAAAGTACAGAAGAGGCCAAACCTCGCCAATGCCCATGAAGGCCCGCACGACAAGTAGAAAGGGGAGACCGAGTTTGGCAGCAATAGGAGTCATAACCGTGGCAATGGACCACCAGACAACACCAAAACCTAAAACCACCTTCCCTCCATACTTATCTGCCCAGATACCTCCCAGAATCTATACTCAAGAGAGGATGAGCATGGTTCAGGCTAAAAGGTTGAGTTGTGTAAGAATATGACATGAGTGTTAGAACAAGAACCTGAGTAAGTAAATAGCCCCAGAAGAAAGAGGACTGAATCAAGCCAACAGTAGCACTGTTCCAGTTATATTGTTGAGACATGGGAAGAATTGCAATGCTCATGTTCACCTGCCCACAAACCCATCTATCTCATTAAGTAAAACAAAGCAGATAGTTGTACAAAAAGTAAGAAACATATACACTTACACGATCCATATTGCATAGAAGGAAAGAAGCAAAGCATAAGAGAACGATGACCCAGCGCCTAGGAAACTGCTTCCACCATGGAGATGCGTTCTGTAGATTTCCTTGGACTAAAATAGCTTCAGCTGACCCCTCAGCTGATGACAGTGAGTCTACAACTTCTTCTGTGATATCAGACTCCTCTGATGATTTGTAGTAGGGACGAGAAGTGTTTTTGTTACTGTTCTTAAACCTGAGACTACGATGCTCCAAGTTTCCTGGTTGAAGGAAACATCCAAAACTTGTCCTGTGTACCACCAGGTCATGCTGTAAACTAGCTTGCAGAGATAAAATCTTCCTTGGTTGATGATGATTACGGCACAATGCTACAATAAAAGAAGAATTATTTAGCACAAATTTTGTAATAACGTAGACGAGGAGGCATCATCAAAGTATATGATGGGACAATACCATAACGGAACATGGCTCTGCTGGAAATTTCTGCGCCATGTATACCTCTTTGGTTGTGAAAACCATTGCCTAATTAAGCATAGAAACATTAGAGAAATTGGGTTTGTGAATGTTGGCACAAGAGACTTGAATATCAGTAGATAAAGGTGAAGTTGAATAGTCTTTCTTCACTCTTTGTAATACAGAGAGAAGAGAAAAATGTACTAAAACCAACGCTAATGAAAATCGCTATCCAGTACTCATGTAACAAAGACAGATAATTTGCTAACATAATCAGATAAACCCTCTTAGCAAAAAAATAATCTGATAAACCCTCTTAGATTATTATTATAACACTACTACTCGTCCAGCGTGGCAGCGTAATCTTCCATTAAAAATGCACCTTCAGGCAAAGCTAAAACATGAGAAGAGACAACACAAAGATACCTGAACCGATGAAGGAACCCAAGTTCCTGTTTGAAATCAAGCCACCGATAGCCATGCTCAGTCCAAACAAACAAAAAAAGAAGAAACTCAAGGGAGATGTAATCTTCAAGCTGTTTCTTCCATGGACGGATAGCTAGCGGAGTAAACGAAGAAGAAGAAGGGAGGTATTCGAATAATCTTCGGACCAGATGAGAGAGCATTAATCGACTGATGAAGCGGGAAAGTCCACAGTGGCCATATGCGGAAGGAGAGGAAAGGGGGGTCAATAAAGTGACACGTGGCACGTCATCTTCTTTTCGTTCGAACCTCCATTTGTTACTCCCCTTATACGAATATATCCCCTCCATGTTGCAGCGAGAGGTACAAAACAAAGGGGTTTTATTGGAAGTTTAGTGGAAAATATCTGCGCCGTTACCGCCGAAGATGACCTCACTCACACACACCTTCAGAAGCCGACAAAACACAAAGCAGGTAAGGTTGTCGAGGAACTTATTCTTACACGTATCCACTGGGTTTTATTTGGGCCTACCATTTTATCATTATGCTGCTTGTTGAATCTATTATGACGGCCTTTCTAGAAGATATTTGCCCAACTTGTAACTTAATTGAATTATTATCGTATATATTATGCTTTTCCAAGTTATAAACCTTTCTACTTAAAACACTTTGGTATACAAAATATAGTTATGGTAGGGATATATGTATATGCAAGTACAATTATACCAATAAATGTTCAATCAAGCATATCATTTTTTTTTCCAGTTAATTTAGTAAAACTTCATAATACTCTCTAAATCGATAGAATAACCATTATAAAATCATTTTTTTTGAAAAACGGAGACAACAAAGACTTCAAACCTCTTTAAAAATCATTATATGTTAGTTGCAAGATGCAACTAACAATATTGTCGTATTTTTTGAAATTTTCTCAAAATTTTTGTGTTAACAACCTCTACGAAAATATTGAATTTTTGGTAAATACTTTATATACTGAAGCCTATAATCTTAAGTGTTGTTTTAAAATTTCTAACCATATTCTACATTTGTATTAATGTATACTAAAATCTCTTTCATGGTAAATGAGCATCGTTCAATTGTTTTTATAAATTAGTTTAGTAAAACTTCATATACTCTCTAAATTAGTGGACTAACCATTATAAAATCACCATTCTTTAGAGAAATGGAGACAAAAAAAGTTCGAAACATTTTTGACCATCATCATATATTAGTACCGGAGGGAACTAATCATTAAAATAATATTGTCATATTTTTTGAAATTTTCTCAAAATCTATGTGTTAACTAACCCTTACGAAAATATTGAGTTTTTGTAAATGTTTTATATACTGAAGCCTATAATCTTTAGTGTTGTTTTAAAATTTTTAACCACATTCTACATATGTATTAATGTATTTTAAGCTGTTTTTCATGGTATATGAGAATCGTTATAATTTTTTTTATCAATTAATTTAGTCAAACTTCATAATATTCCCTAAATCCATGGAATAACCACTATAAGATCTCTATTTTCTTGAAAAACGTAGACTTCAAAGGCTTCAAGCCTCTTTGAACATAATAATATGTTAGTGAAGGATGCAACTATACATTAAAAAAATATTGTCGTATCTTTAGTGCTGTTATAAAATTTCTAACCATATTCTACCTTTGTATTAATGTATTTAAAATTCTCTTTCATGATAAATGAGCATCGTTCAATTGTTTTTATAAATTAATTTAGTAAAACTTCATATACTCCCTAAATTAGTGGACTAACCATTATAAAATCACCATTCTTTAGAGAAATGGAGACAAAAAAAGTTCGAAACATTTTTGACCATCATCATATATTAGTACAGGAGGGAACTAATCATTAAAATAATATTGTCATATTTTTGAAATTTTTTCAAAATCTATGTGTTAACACCTACGAAAATATTGAGTTTTTGGTAAATATTTTATGTACTGAACCCTATAATATTTAGTGTTGTTTTAAAATTTCTAACCACATTCTACATCTGTATTAATGTATTTTAAGCTCTTTTTTATGATATATGAGAATCGTTATAATTTTTTTATCAATTAATTTTGTAAAACTTCATAATACTCCCTATATCGATGGAATAACCACTATAAATCCCTATTTTCTTGAAAAACATAGACAACAAAGGCTCCAAACCTCTTTGAACATCATCATATGTTAGTGCATGATGCAACTATGCATTAAAACAATATTGTCATTTTTTTTGAAATTTTTTCAAAATCTATGTGTTAACCCCTACGAGAATATTGAAGTTTTGGTAAATGTTTTATGTACTGAAGCCTATAATCTTTAGTGTTGTTTTAAAATTTCTAACCGCATTCTACATTTGTATTAATGTATTTTAAGATCTTTTTTATGTTATATGGGAATCGTTATAATTTTTTTATCAATTAGTTTTGTAAAACTTCATAATACTCTTTAAATCGATGGGATAACCATTATAAATTCACTATTTTCTTGAAAAACGGAGACAACAAAGGCTTCAAACCTCTTTGAACATCATCATATGTTAGTTCTGGAACTATGCATTAAAACAAAATTGTCATATTTTTTGAATTTTTTTCAAAATCTATGTGTTAACACCCTACGAAAATATTGAATTTTTGGTAAATGATTTATGTACTGAAGCCTATAATCTTTAGTGTTGTTTTAAAATTTATAACCACATTCTACATATGTATTAATGTATTTTAAGCTGTTTTTTATGGTAAATGAGAATCGTTATAATTGTTTTATCAATTAATTTTGTAAAACTACATAATACTCTTTAAGCGATGGAAATAACCACTATATAATCACTATTTTCTTGAAAAACGAAGATAACATAGGCTCCAAACCTCTTTGAACATCATCATATGTTAGTTCTGGATGCAACTATGCATTAAAACGATATTGTCATATTTTTTGAATTTTTTTCAAAATCTATGTGTTAACCCCTACGAAAATATTGAGTTTTTGGCAAATATATTATATACTGAAGCCTATAATCTTTAGTGTTGTTTTAAAATTTCTAACCACATTCTACATTTGTATTAATGTATTTTAAGCTCTTTTTATGGTATATGAGAATCGTTATAATTTTTTTATCTATTAATTTTGTAAAACTTCATAATACTCTTTAAATCGATGGAATAACCACTATATAATCACTATTTTCTTGAAAAACGAAGACAACAATGGCTCCAAACCTCTTTGATCATCATCATATGTTAGTTCTGGATGCAACTATGCATTAAAACAATATTGTCATATTTTTTGAATTTTTTTCAAAATCTATGTGTTAACCCCTACGAAAATATTGAGTTTTTGGAAAATGATTTATGTACTGAAGCCTGTAATCTTTAGTGTTGTTTTAAAATTTATAACTACATTCTACATATGTATTAATGTATTTTAAGCTGTTTTTATGTTAAATGGGAATCGTTATAATTTTTTTATCAATTAATTTTGTAAAACTTCATAATACTCTTTAAATCGATGGAAATAACCACTATATAATCACTGTTTTCTTGAAAAACGAAGACAAAAAAGGCTCCAAACCTCTTTGAACATCATCATATATTAGTTCTGGATGCAACTATGCATTAAAACGATATTGTCATATTTTTTGAATTTTTTTCAAAATCTATGTGTTAACCCCTACAAAAATATTGAGTTTTTGGCAAATGTTTTATATATATAGAAGCCTATAATTTTTAGTGTTGTTTTAAAATTTCTAACCACATTCTACATTTGTATTAATGTATTTAAAGCTCTTTTTATGGTATATGGGAATCGTTATAATTTTTTTATCAATTAATTTTGTAAAACTTCATAATACTCTTTAAATCGATTGAATAGCCACTATATAATCACTATTTTCTCGAAAAACGGAGACAACAAAGGCTCCAAACCTTTTTGAACATCATCATATATTAGTTCTGGATGCAACTATGCATTAAAACGATATTGTCATATTTTTGAATTTTTTTCAAAATCTATGTGTTAACCCCTACGAAAATATTGAGTTTTTGGTAAATGTTTTATATACTAAAGCCTATAATCTTTAGTGTTGTTTTAAAATTTATAACCACATTCTACATTTGTATTAATGTATTTTAAGCTCTTTTATGGTATATGGGAATCGTTATAATTTTTTTATCAATTATTTTTGTAAAACTTCATAATACTCTTTAAATCGATTGAATAACCACTATATAATCACTATTTTCTTGAAAAACGGAGACTACAAAGGCTCCAAACCTCTTTGAACATCATCATATGTTAGTTCTGGATGCAACTATGCATTAAAACAATATTATCATATTTTTAGAATTTTTTTCAAAATCTATGTGTTAACCCCTACAAAAATATTGAGTTTTTGGAAAATGATTTATGTACTGAAGCCTATAATCTTTAGTGTTGTTTTAAAATTTCTAACCACATTCTACATATGTATTAATGTATTTTAAGCTGTTTTTTTATGGTAAATGGGAATCGTTATAATTTTTTTATCAATTAATTTTGTAAATCTTCAAAATACTCTTTAAACGATGGAAATAATCACTATATAATCACTATTTTCTTGAAAAACAGAGACAACAGAGGCTCCAAACCTCTTTGAACATCATCATATGTTAGTTCTGGATGCAACTATGCATTAAAACAAAATTGTCATATTTTTTGAATTTTTTTCAAAATCTATGTGTTAACCCCTACGAAAATATTGAGTTTTTGGTAAATGATTTATGTACTGAAGCCTATAATCTTTAGTGTTGTTTTAAAATTTCTAACCACATTCTACATATGTATTAATGTATTTTAAGCTGTTTTTTATGGTAAATGAGAATCATTATAATTTTTTTATCAATTAATTTTGTAAAACTTCATAATACTCTTTAAACGATGGAAATAACCACTATATAATCACTATTTTCTTGAAAAACAGAGACAACAAAGGCTCCAAACCTCTTTGAACATCATCATATGTTAGTTCTGGATGCAACTATGCATTAAAACAAAATTGTCATATTTTTTGAATTTTTTTCAAAATCTATGTGTTAACCCCTACGAAAATACTGAGTTTTTGGTAAATGATTTATGTACTGAAGCCTATAATCTTTAGTGTTGTTTTAAAATTTCTAACCACATTCTACATATTTATTAATGTATTTTAAGCTGTTTTTTTATGGTAAATGGGAATCAATATAATTTTTTTATCAATTAATTTTGTAAAACTTCATAATACTCTTTAAACGATGGAAATAACCACTATATAATCACTATTTTCTTGAAAAACAGAGACAACAAAGGCTCCAAACCTCTTTGAACATCATCATATGTTAGTTCTGGATGCAACTATGCATTAAAACAAAATTGTCATATTTTTTGAATTTTTTTCAAAATCTATGTGTTAACCCCTACGAAAATATTGAGTTTTTGGTAAATGATTTATGTACTGAAGCCTATAATCTTTAGTGTTGTTTTAAAATTTCTAACCACATTCTACATATGTATTAATGTATTTTAAGCTGTTTTTTTATGGTAAATGAGAATCATTATAATTTTTTTATCAATTAATTTTGTAAAACTTCATAATACTCTTTAAACGATGGAAATAACCACTATATAATCACTATTTTCTTGAAAAACAGAGACAACAAAGGCTCCAAACCTCTTTGAACATCATCATATGTTAGTTCTGGATGCAACTATACATTAAAACGATATTGTCATATTTTCTGAATTTTTTTCAAAATCAATGTGTTAACCCCTATGAAAATATTGAGTTTTTGGGAAATGATTTATGTACTGAAGCCTATAATTTTTAGTGTTGTTTTAAAATTTCTAACCACATTCTACATATGTATTAATGTATTTTAAGCTGTTTTTATTGTAAATGGGAATTTTTATAATTTTTTTTATCAATTAATTTTGTAAAACTTCATAATACTCTTTAAACGACGGAAATAACCACTATATAATCACTATTTTCTCGAAAAACGGAGACAACAAAGGCTCCAAACCATTTTGAACATCATCATATATTTGTTCTGGATGCAACTATGCATTAAAACAATATTGTCATATTTTTTGAATTTTTTTCAAAATCTATGTGTTAACCCCTACGAAAATATTGAGTTTTTGGTAAATGTTTTATATACTGAAGCCTATAATCTTTAGTGTTGTTTTAAAATTTCTAACCACATTCTACATTTGTATTAATGTATTTTAAGCTCTTTTTATGGTATATGGAAATCGTTATAATTTTTTTATCAATTAATTTTGTAAAACTTCATAATACTTTTTTAATCGATTGAAAAACCACTATATAATCACTAATTTGTTGAAAAACAGAGACAACAAAGGCTCCAAACCTCTTTGAACATCATCATATGTTAGTTATGCATTAAAACAAAATTGTCATATTTTTTGAATTTTTTTCAAAATCTATGTGTTAACCCCTACGAAAATATTGAGTTTTTGGTAAATGATTTATGTACTGAAACCTATAATCTTTAGTGTTGTTTTAAAATTTCTAACCACATTTTACATATGTATTAATGTATTTTAAGCTGTTTTATGGTAAATGGGAATCGTTATAATTTTTTTATCAATTAATTTTGTAAAACTTCATAATACCCTTTAAATCGATGGAATAATCACTATATAATCACTATTTTTTCTTGAAAAACGAAGACAACAAAGGCTCCAAACCTCTTTGAACATCATCATATGTTAGTTCTGGATGCAACTATGCATTAAAACGATATTGTCATATTTTTTGATTTTTTTTCAAAATCTATGTGTTAACCCCTACAAAAATATTGAGTTTTTGGCAAATGTTTTATCTACTGAAGCCTATAATCTTTAGTGTTGTTTTAAAAAACTTTAACCACATTCTACATTTGTATTAATCTATTTTAAGCTCTTTTTATGGTATATGGGAATCGTTATAATTTTTTTATCAATTAATTTTATAAAACTTCATAATACTCGTTAAATCGATGGAATAACCACTATATAATCACTATTTTCTTGAAAAACGGAGACACCAATGGCTCCAAACCTCTTTGAACATCATCATATGTTAGTTCTGGATGCAACTATGCATTAAAACAATATTGTCATATTTTTTGAATTTTTTTTCAAAATCTATGTGTTATCCCCTACGAAAATATTGAGTTTTTGGCAAATGTTTTATATACTGAAGCCTATAATCTTTAGTGTTGTTTTAAAATTTCTAACCACATTCTACATTTGTATTAATGTATTTTAAGCTCTTTTTATGGTATATGGGAATCGTTATAATTTTTTTATCAATTAATTTTGTAAAACTTTATAATACTCTTTAAATCGATTGAATAACCACTATATAATCACTGTTTTCTTGAAAAACGGAGACAACAATGGCTTCAAACCTCTTTGAATATCATCATATATTAGTTCTGGATGCAACTATGCATTGAAACAATATTGTCGTATTATTTTAATTTTTTTCAAAATCTATGTGTTAACCCCTACGAAAATATTGAGTTTTTGGTATATGATTTATGTACTGAAGCCTATAATCTTTAGTGTTGTTTTAAAATTTCTAAAAACATTCTAGATATGTCTTAACGTATTTTAAGCTGTTTTTATGTTAAATGGGAATCTTTATAATTTTTTTATCAATTAATTTTGTAAAACTTCATAATACTCTTTAAATCGATGGAAATAACCACTATATAATCACTATTTTGTTGAAAAACGGAGACAACAATGGCTCCAAACCTCTTTGAACATCATCATATGTTAGTTATGGATGCAACTATGCATTAAAACAATATTGTCATATTTTTGAATTTTTTTCAAAATCTATATGTTAATAACCCCTACGAAAATATTGAGTTTTTGGAAAATGATTTATGTACTGAAGCCTATAATATTTATTGTTGTTTTAAAATTTCTAACTACATTCTACATATGTATTAATGTATTTTAAGCTGTTTTTATGTTAAATGGGAATCGTTATAATTTTTTTATCAATTAATTTTGTAAAACTTCATAATACTCTTTAAATCGATGGAAATAACCACTATATAATCACTATTTTCTTAAAAACGAAGACAAAAAAGGCTCCAAACCTCTTTGAACATCATCATATATTAGTTCTGGATGCAACTATGCATTAAAACGATATGGTCATATTTTTTAAATTTTTTTCAAAATCTATGTGTTAACCCCTACGAAAATATTGAGTTCTTGGCAAATGTTTTATATACAGAAGCCTATAATCTTGAGTGTTGTTTTAAAATTTCTAACCACATTCAACATTTGTATTAATGTATTTTAAGCTATTTTTATAGTATATGGGAATCGTTATAATTTTTTTATCAATTAATTTTGTAAAACTTCATATTACTCTTTAAATTGATTGAATAACCACTATATAATCACTATTTCTTGAAAAACGGACACAACAAAGGCTCCAAACCTCTTTGAACATCATCATATATTAGTTCTGGATGCAACTATGCATTAAAACGGTATTGTCATATTTTTTGAATATTTTTCAAAATCAATGTGTTAACCCTTACGAAAGTATTGAGTTTTTGGCAAATGTTTAATATACTGAAGCCTATAATCTTTAGTGTTGTTTTAAAATTTCTAACTACATTCTACATATGTATTAAGGTATTTTAAGCTGTTTTTAAGGTATATAGGAATCGTTTTAATTTTTTTATCAATTAATTTTGTAAAACTTCATAATACTCTTTAAATCGATTGAGTAATCACTATATAACCACTATTTTCTTGAAAAGCGGAGACTACAAAGGCTCCAAACCTCTTTGAACATCATCATATGTTAGTTCTGGATGCAAATATGCATTAAAACAATATTGTCATATTTTTTGAATTTTTTTCAAAATCTATGTGTTAACCCCTACGAAAATATTGAGTTTTTGGTAAATGATTTATGTACTGAAGCCTATAATATTTATTGTTGTTTTAAAATTTCTAACCACATTCTATATATGTATTAATGTATTTTAAGCTGTTTTTTATGGTATATGGGAATCGTTATAATTTTTTTATCAATTAGTTTTGTAAAACTTCATAATACTCTTTAAATCGATTGAATAACCACTATATAATCACTATTTTCTTGAAAAACGGAGACAACAAAGGCTCCAAACCTCTTTGAACATCATCATATATTAGTTCTGGATGCAACTATGTATTAAAACGTTATTGTCATATTTTTTAATTTTTTTTCAAAATCTATGTGTTAACCCCTACGAAAATATTGAGTTTTTGGCAAATGTTTTATATACTGAATCCTATAATCTTTAGTCTTGTTTTAAAATTTCTAACCACATTCTACATTTGTATTAATGTATTTTAAGCTCTTATTATGGTATATGGGAATCGTTATAATTTTTTTATCAATTAATTTTATAAAACTTCGTAATACTCTTTAAATCGATGGAATAACCACTATATTCACTATTTTCTTGAAAAACGGAGACTACAAAGGCTCCAAACCTCTTTGAACATCATCATATGTTTGTTCTGGATGCAACTATGCATTAAAACAATATTGTCATATTTTTTGAATTTTTTTCAAAATCTATGTGTTAACCCCTACGAAAATATTGAGTTTTTGGCAAATGTTTTTATACTGAAGCCTATAATCTTTAGTGTTGTTTTAAAATTTCTAACTACATTCTACATATGTATTAATGTATTTTTAAGCTGTTTTTATGTTAAATGGAATCGTTATAATTTTTTTATCAATTAATTTTGTAAAACTTCATAATACTCTTTTAATCGATGGAAATAACCACAATATAATCACTATTTTCTTGAAAAACGAAGTCAACAAAGTCTCCAAACCTCTTTGAACATTATCATATATTAGTTCTGGATGCAACTATGCATTAAAACGATATTTTCATATTTTTTGAATTTTTTTCAAAATCTATGAGTTAACCCCTACGAAAATATTGAGCTTTTGGCAAATGTTTTATATACTGAAGCCTATAATCTTTAGTGTTGTTTTAAAATTTCTAACCACATTCTACATTTGTATTAATGTATTTTAAGCTGTTTTTGTGGTATATGGGAATCGTTATAATTTTTTTATCAATTAATTTTGTAAAACTTCATAATACTCTTTAAATCGATTGAATAACCACTATATAATCACTATTTTTTTGAAAAACAGAGACAACAATGGCTCCAAACCTCTTTGAACATCATCATATATTAGTTCTGGATGCAACTATGCATTAAAACAATATTGTCATATTTTTTAAATTTTTTTCAAAATCTATGTGTTAACCCCTACGAAAATATTGAGTTTTTGGCAATTGTTTTATATACTGAATCCTATAATCTTTAGTGTTGTTTCAAAATTTCTAACCACATTCTACATTTGTATTAATGTATTTTAAGCTCTTTTTATGGTATATGGGAATCGTTATAATTTTTTTATCAATTAATTTTGTAAAACTTTATAATACTCTTTAAATCGATTGAATAACCACTATATAATCACTGTTTTCTTGAAAAACGGAGACAACAATGGCTTCAAACCTCTTTGAATATCATCATATATTAGTTCTGGATGCAACTATGCATTGAAACAATATTGTCGTATTATTTTAATTTTTTTCAAAATCTATGTGTTAACCCCTACGAAAATATTGAGTTTTTGGTATATGATTTATGTACTGAAGCCTATAATCTTTAGTGTTGTTTTAAAATTTCTAAAAACATTCTAGATATGTCTTAACGTATTTTAAGCTGTTTTTATGTTAAATGGGAATCTTTATAATTTTTTTATCAATTAATTTTGTAAAACTTCATAATACTCTTTAAATCGATGGAAATAACCACTATATAATCACTATTTTGTTGAAAAACGGAGACAACAATGGCTCCAAACCTCTTTGAACATCATCATATGTTAGTTATGGATGCAACTATGCATTAAAACAATATTGTCATATTTTTGAATTTTTTTCAAAATCTATATGTTAATAACCCCTACGAAAATATTGAGTTTTTGGAAAATGATTTATGTACTGAAGCCTATAATATTTATTGTTGTTTTAAAATTTCTAACTACATTCTACATATGTATTAATGTATTTTAAGCTGTTTTTATGTTAAATGGGAATCGTTATAATTTTTTATCAATTAATTTTGTAAAACTTCATAATACTCTTTAAATCGATGGAAATAACCACTATATAATCACTATTTTCTTAAAAACGAAGACAAAAAAGGCTCCAAACCTCTTTGAACATCATCATATATTAGTTCTGGATGCAACTATGCATTAAAACGATATGGTCATATTTTTTAAATTTTTTTCAAAATCTATGTGTTAACCCCTACGAAAATATTGAGTTCTTGGCAAATGTTTTATATACAGAAGCCTATAATCTTGAGTGTTGTTTTAAAATTTCTAACCACATTCAACATTTGTATTAATGTATTTTAAGCTATTTTTATAGTATATGGGAATCGTTATAATTTTTTTATCAATTAATTTTGTAAAACTTCATATTACTCTTTAAATTGATTGAATAACCACTATATAATCACTATTTCTTGAAAAACGGACACAACAAAGGCTCCAAACCTCTTTGAACATCATCATATATTAGTTCTGGATGCAACTATGCATTAAAACGGTATTGTCATATTTTTTGAATTTTTTTCAAAATCAATGTGTTAACCCTTACGAAAGTATTGAGTTTTTGGCAAATGTTTAATATACTGAAGCCTATAATCTTTAGTGTTGTTTTAAAATTTCTAACTACATTCTACATATGTATTAAGGTATTTTAAGCTGTTTTTAAGGTATATAGGAATCGTTTTAATTTTTTTATCAATTAATTTTGTAAAACTTCATAATACTCTTTAAATCGATTGAATAATCACTATATAACCACTATTTTCTTGAAAAGCGGAGACTACAAAGGCTCCAAACCTCTTTGAACATCATCATATGTTAGTTCTGGATGCAAATATGCATTAAAACAATATTGTCATATTTTTTGAATTTTTTTCAAAATCTATGTGTTAACCCCTACGAAAATATTGAGTTTTTGGTAAATGATTTATGTACTGAAGCCTATAATATTTATTGTTGTTTTAAAATTTCTAACCACATTCTATATGTATTAATGTATTTTAAGCTGTTTTTTATGGTATATGGGAATCGTTATAATTTTTTTATCAATTAGTTTTGTAAAACTTCATAATACTCTTTAAATCGATTGAATAACCACTATATAATCACTATTTTCTTGAAAAACGGAGACAACAAAGGCTCCAAACCTCTTTGAACATCATCATATATTAGTTCTGGATGCAACTATGTATTAAAACGTTATTGTCATATTTTTTAATTTTTTTTAAAATCTATGTGTTAACCCCTACGAAAATATTGAGTTTTTGGCAAATGTTTTATATACTGAATCCTATAATCTTTAGTGTTGTTTTAAAATTACTAACCACATTCTACATTTGTATTAATGTATTTTAAGCTCTTATTATGGTATATGGGAATCGTTATAATTTTTTTATCAATTAATTTTATAAAACTTCGTAATACTCTTTAAATCGATGGAATAACCACTATATTCACTATTTTCTTGAAAAACGGAGACTACAAAGGCTCCAAACCTCTTTGAACATCATCATATGTTTGTTCTGGATGCAACTATGCATTAAAACAATATTGTCATATTTTTTGAATTTTTTTCAAAATCTATGTGTTAACCCCTACGAAAATATTGAGTTTTTGGCAAATGTTTTTTATACTGAAGCCTATAATCTTTAGTGTTGTTTTAAAATTTCTAAATACATTCTACATATGTATTAATGTATTTTTAAGCTGTTTTTATGTTAAATGGAATCGTTATAATTTTTTTATCAATTAATTTTGTAAAACTTCATAATACTCTTTTAATCGATGGAAATAACCACAATATAATCACTATTTTCTTGAAAAACGAAGTCAACAAAGTCTCCAAACCTCTTTGAACATTATCATATATTAGTTCTGGATGCAACTATGCATTAAAACGATATTTTCATATTTTTTGAATTTTTTTCAAAATCTATGTGTTAACCCCTACGAAAATATTGAGCTTTTGGCAAATGTTTTATATACTGAAGCATATAATCTTTAGTGTTGTTTTAAAATTTCTAACCACATTCTACATTTGTATTAATGTATTTTAAGCTGTTTTTGTGGTATATGGGAATCGTTATAATTTTTTTATCAATTAATTTTGTAAAACTTCATAATACTCTTTAAATCGATTGAATAACCACTATATAATCACTATTTTTTTGAAAAACAGAGACAACAATGGCTCCAAACCTCTTTGAACATCATCATATATTAGTTCTGGATGCAACTATGCATTAAAACAATATTGTCATATTTTTTAAATTTTTTTCAAAATCTATGTGTTAACCCCTACGAAAATATTGAGTTTTTGGCAATTGTTTTATATACTGAATCCTATAATCTTTAGTGTTGTTTTAAAATTTCTAACCACATTCTACATTTGTATTAATGTATTTTAAGCTCTTTTTATGGTATATGGGAATCGTTATAATTTTTTTATCAATTAATTTTATAAAACTTCGTAATACTCTTTAAATCGATGGAATAACCACTATATAATCACTATTTTCTTGAAAAACGGAGACAACAAAGGCTCTAAACCTCTTTGAACATCATCATATGTTAGTTATGGATGCAACTATGCATTAAAACAATATTGTCATATTTTTTGAATTTTTTTCAAAATCTATGTGTTAACCCCTACGAAAATATTGAGTTTTTGGCAATTGTTTTATATACTGAATCCTATAATCTTTAGTGTTGTTTTAAGATTTCTAACCACATTCTACATTTGTATTAATGTATTTTAAGCTCTTTTTATGGTATATGGGAATCGTTATAATTTTTTTATCAATTAATTTTATAAAACTTCGTAATACTCTTTAAATCGATGGAATAACCACTATATAATCACTATTTTCTTGAAAAACGGAGACAACAAAGGCTCCAAACCTCTTTGAACATCATCATATGTTAGTTCTGGATTCAACTATGCATTAAAACAATATTGTCATATTTTTTGAATTTTTTTCAAAATCTATGTGTTAACCCCTACGAAAATATTGAGTTTTTGGCAAATGTTTTTTATACTGAAGCCTATAATCTTTAGTGTTGTTTTAAAATTTCTAACTACATTCTACATATGTATTAATGTATTTTTAAGCTGTTTTTATGTTAAATGGGAATCGTTATAATTTTTTTATCAATTAATTTTGTAAAACTTCATAATACTCTTTAAATCGATGGAAATAACCACAATATAATCACTATTTTCTTGAAAAACGAAGTCAACAAAGTCTCCAAACCTCTTTGAACATTATCATATATTAGTTCTGGATGCAACTATGCATTAAAACGATATTTTCATATTTTTTGAATTTTTTTCAAAATCTATGTGTTAACCCTACGAAAATATTGAGTTTTTGGCAAATGTTTTTTATACTGAAGCCTATAATCTTTAGTGTTGTTTTAAAATTTCTAACCACATTCTACATTTGTATTAATGTATTTTAAGCTCTTTTTATGGTATATGGGAATCGTTATAATTTTTTTATCAATTAATTTTATAAAACTTCGTAATACTCTTTAAATCGATGGAATAACCACTATATAATCACTATTTTCTTGAAAAACGGAGACAACAAAGGCTCCAAACCTCTTTGAACATCATCATATGTTAGTTCTGGATGCAACTATGCATTAAAACAATATTGTCATATTTTTGGAATTTTTTTCAAAATCTATGTGTTAACCCCTACGAAAATATTGAGTTTTTGGCAAATGTTTTTTATACTGAAGCCTATAATCTTTAGTGTTGTTTTAAAATTTCTAACTACATTCTACATATGTATTAATGTATTTTTAAGCTGTTTTTATGTTAAATGGGAATCGTTATAATTTTTTTATCAATTAATTTTGTAAAACTTCATAATACTCTTTAAATCGATGGAAATAACCACTATATAATCACTATTTTCTTGAAAAACGGAGACAACAAAGGCTCCAAACCTCTTTGAACATCATCATATGTTAGTTCTGGATGCAACTATGCATTAAAACAATATTGTCATATTTTTTGAATTTTTTTCAAAATCTATGTGTTAACCCCTACGAAAATATTGAGTTTTTGGCAATTGTTTTATATACTGAATCCTATAATCTTTAGTGTTGTTTTAAAATTTCTAACCACATTCTACATTTGTATTAATGTATTTTAAGCTCTTTTTATGGTATATGGGAATCGTTATAATTTTTTTATCAATTAATTTTATAAAACTTCGTAATACTCTTTAAATCGATGGAATAACCACTATATAATCACTATTTTCTTGAAAAACGGAGACAACAAAGGCTCCAAACCTCTTTGAACATCATCATATGTTTGTTCTGGATGCAACTATGCATTAAAACAATATTGTCATATTTTTTGAATTCAAAATCTATGTGTTAACCCCTACGAAAATAATGAGTTTTTGGCAAATGTTTTTTATACTGAAGCCTATAATCTTTAGTGTTGTTTTAAAATTTCTAACTACATTCTACATATGTATTAATGTATTTTTAAGCTGTTTTTATGTTAAATGGGAATCGTTATAAATTTTTTATCAATTAATTTTGTAAAACTTCATAATACTCTTTAAATCGATGGAAATAACCACAATATAATCACTATTTTCTTGAAAAACGAAGTCAACAAAGTCTCCAAACCTCTTTGAACATTATCATATATTAGTTCTGGATGCAACTATGCATTAAAACGATATTTTCATATTTTTTGAATTTTTTTCAAAATCTATGGGTTAACCCCTACGAAAATATTGAGTTTTTGGCAAATGTTTTATATACTCAAGCCTATAATCTCTAGTGTTGTTTTAAAATTTCTAACCACATTCTACATTTGTATTAATGTATTTTAAGCTGTTTTTGTGGTATATGGGAATCGTTATAATTTTTTTATCAATTAATTTTGTAAAACTTCATAATACTCTTTAAATCGATTGAATAACCACTATATAATCACTATTTTTTTGAAAAACAGAGACAACAATGGCTCCAAACCTCTTTGAACATCATCATATATTAGTTCTGGATGCAACTATGCATTAAAACAATATTGTCATATTTTTTAAATTTTTTTCAAAATCTATGTGTTAACCCCTACGAAAATATTGAGTTTTTGGCAATTGTTTTATATACTGAATCCTATAATCTTTAGTGTTGTTTTAAAATTTCTAACCACATTCTACATTTGTATTAATGTATTTTAAGCTCTTTTTATGGTATATGGGAATCGTTATAATTTTTTTATCAATTAATTTTATAAAACTTCGTAATACTCTTTAAATCGATGGAATAACCACTATATAATCACTATTTTCTTGAAAAACGGAGACAACAAAGGCTCTAAACCTCTTTGAACATCATCATACGTTAGTTATGGATGCAACTATGCATTAAAACAATATTGTCATATTTTTTGAATTTTTTTCAAAATCTATGTGTTAACCCCTACGAAAATATTGAGTTTTTGGCAAATGTTTTTTATACTGAAGCCTATAATCTTTAGTATTGTTTTAAAATTTCTAACCACATTCTACATTTGTATTAATGTATTTTAAGCTCTTTTTATGGTATATGGGAATTGTTATAATTTTTTTATCAATTAATTTTATAAAACTTCGTAATACTCTTTAAATCGATGGAATAACCACTATATAATCACTATTTTCTTGAAAAACGGAGACAACAAAGGCTCCAAACCTCTTTGAACATCATCATATGTTATTTCTGGATGCAACTATGCATTAAAACAATATTGTCATATTTTTTGAATTTTTTTCAAAATCTATGTGTTAACCCCTACGAAAATATTGAGTTTTTGGCAAATGTTTTTTATACTGAAGCCTATAATCTTTAGTGTTGTTTTAAAATTTCTAACTACATTCTACATATGTATTAATGTATTTTAAGCTGTTTTTATGTTAAATGGGAATCGTTATAATTTTTTTATCAATTAATTTTGTAAAACTTCATAATACTCTTTAAATCGATGGAAATAACCACAATATAATCACTATTTTCTTGAAAAACGAAGTCAACAAAGTCTCCAAATCTCTTTGAACATTATCATATATTAGTTCTGGATGCAACTATGCATTAAAACGATATTTTCATATTTTTTGAATTTTTTTCAAAATCTATGTGTTAACCCCTACGAAAATATTGAGTTTTTGGCAAATGTTTTATATACTGAAGCCTATAATCTTTAGTGTTGTTTTAAAATTTCTAACCACATTCTACATTTGTATTAATGTATTTTAAGCTGTTTTTGTGGTATATGGGAATCGTTATAATTTTTTTATCAATTAATTTTGTAAAACTTTATAATACTCTTTAAATCGATTGAATAACCACTATATAATCACTATTTTTTTGAAAAACAGAGACAACAATGGCTCCAAACCTCTTTGAACATCATCATATATTAGTTCTGGATGCAACTATGCATTAAAACGATATTTTCATATTTTTTGAATTTTTTTCAAAATCTATGTGTTAACCCCTACGAAAATATTGAGTTTTTGGCAAATGTTTTATATACTGAAGCCTATAATCTTTAGTGTTGTTTTAAAATTTCTAACCACATTCTACATTTGTATTAATGTATTTTAAGCTGTTTTTGTGGTATATGGGAATCGTTATAATTTTTTTATCAATTAATTTTGTAAGACTTCATAATACTTTTTAAATCGATTGAATAACCACTATATAATCACTATTTTTTTGAAAAACAGAGACAACAATGGCTCCAAACCTCTTTGAACATCATCATATATTAGTTCTGGATGCAACTATGCATTAAAACAATATTGTCACATTTTTTGAATTTTTTTCAAAATCTATGTGTTAACCCCTACGAAAATATTGAGTTTTTGGAAATTGTTTTATATATTGAATCCTATAATCTTTAGTGTTGTTTTAAAATTTCTAACCACATTCTACATTTGTATTAATGTATTTTAAGCTCTTTTTATGGTATATGGGAATCGTTATAATTTTTTTATCAATTAATTTTATAAAACTTCGTAATACTCTTTAAATCGATGGAATAACCACTATATAATCACTATTTTCTTGAAAAACGGAGACAACAAAGGCTCCAAACCTCTTTGAACATCATCATATGTTTGTTCTGGATGCAACTATGCATTAAAACAATATTGTCATATTTTTTGAATTTTTTTCAAAATCTATGTGTTAACCCCTACGAAAATATTGAGTTTTTGGCAAATGTTTTTTATACTGAAGCCTATAATCTTTAGTGTTGTTTTAAAATTTCTAACTACATTTTACATATGTATTAATGTATTTTTAAGCTGTTTTTATGTTAAATGGGAATCGTTATAATTTTTTTTTCAATTAATTTTGTAAAACTTCATAATACTCTTTAAATCGATGGAAATAACCACAATATAATCACTATTTTCTTGAAAAACGAAGTCAACAAAGGCTCCAAACCTCTTTGAACATTGTCATATATTAGTTCTGGATGCAACTATGCATTAAAACGATATTTTCATATTTTTTGAATTTTTTTCAAAATCTATGTGAAATATGGGAATCGTTATAATTTTTTTATCAATTAATTTTGTAAAACTTCATAATACTCTTGAATAACCACAATATAATCACTATTTTCTTGAAAAACAGAGACAACAATGGCTCCAAACCTCTTTGAACATCATCATATATTAGTTCTGGATGCAACTATGCATTAAAACGATATTTTCATATTTTTTGAATTTTTTTCAAAATCTATGTGTTAACCCCTACGAAAATATTGAGTTTTTGGCAAATGTTTTATATACTGAAGCCTATAATCTTTAGTGTTGTTTTAAAATTTCTAACCACATTCTACATTTGTATTAATGTATTTTAAGCTGTTTTTGTGGTATATGGGAATCGTTATAATTTTTTTATCAATTAATTTTGTAAAACTTTATAATACTCTTTAAATCGATTGAATAACCACTATATAATCACTATTTTTTTGAAAAACAGAGACAACAATGGCTCCAAACCTCTTTGAACATCATCATATATTAGTTCTGGATGCAACTATGCATTAAAACAATATTGTCACATTTTTTGAATTTTTTTCAAAATCTATGTGTTAACCCCTACGAAAATATTGAGTTTTTGGCAATTGTTTTATATATTGAATCCTATAATCTTTAGTGTTGTTTTAAAATTTCTAACCACATTCTACATTTGTATTAATGTATTTTAAGCTCTTTTTATGGTATATGGGAATCGTTATAATTTTTTATCAATTAATTTTATAAAACTTCGTAATACTCTTTAAATCGATGGAAATAACCACAATATAATCACTATTTTCTTGAAAAACGAAGTC
This sequence comes from Brassica napus, assembly GCF_020379485.1. Taxonomy (NCBI): domain Eukaryota; kingdom Viridiplantae; phylum Streptophyta; class Magnoliopsida; order Brassicales; family Brassicaceae; genus Brassica; species Brassica napus. Next base: position 553,981 of record NC_063442.1, read on the forward strand.
AACAAAGTCTCCAAACCTCTTTGAACATTATCATATATTAGTTCTGGATGCAACTATGCATTAAAACGATATTTTCATATTTTTTGAATTTTTTTCAAAATCTATGTGTTAACCCCTACGAAAATATTGAGTTTTTGGCAAATGTTTTTTATACTGAAGCCTATAATTTTTTGATGTTGTTTTAAAATTTCTAACCACAATCTACATTTGTATTAATGTATTTTAAGCTCTTTTTATGGTATATGGGAATCGTTATAATTTTTTTATCAATTAATTTTATAAAACTTCGTAATACTCTTTAAATCGATGGAATAACCACTATATAATCACTATTTTCTTGAAAAACGGAGACAACAAAGGCTCCAAACCTCTTTGAACATCATCATATGTTAGTTCTGGATGCAACTATGCATTAAAACAATATTATCATATTTTTTGAATTTTTTTCAAAATCTATGTGTTAACCCCTACGAAAATATTGAGTTTTTGGCAAATGTTTTTTATACTGAAGCCTATAATCTTTAGTGTTGTTTTAAAATTTCTAACTACATTCTACATATGTATTAATGTATTTTTAAGCTGTTTTTATGTTAAATGGGAATCGTTATAATTTTTTTATCAATTAATTTTGTAAAACTTCATAATACTCTTTAAATCAATGGAAATAACCACTATATAATCACTATTTTCTTGAAAAACGGAGACAACAAAGGCTCCAAACCTCTTTGAACATCATCATATGTTAGTTCTGGATGCAACTATGCATTAAAACAATATTGTCATATTTTTTGAATTTTTTTAAAATCTATGTGTTAACCCCTACAAAAATATTGAGTTTTTGGCAAATGTTTTATATACTGAAGCCTATAATCTTTAGTGTTGTTTTAAAATTTCTAACCACATTCTACATTTGTATTAATGTATTTTAAGCTGTTTTTGTGGTATATGGGAATCGTTATAATTTTTTTATCAATTAATTTTGTAAGACTTCATAATACTCTTTAAATCAATTGAATAACCACTATATAATCACTATTTTTTTGAAAAACAGAGACAACAATGGCTCCAAACCTCTTTGAACATCATCATATATTAGTTCTGGATGCAACTATGCATTAAAACAATATTGTCACATTTTTTGAATTTTTTTCAAAATCTATGTGTTAACCCCTACGAAAATATTGAGTTTTTGGCAATTGTTTTATATATTGAATCCTATAATCTTTAGTGTTGTTTTAAAATTTCTAACCACATTCTACATTTGTATTAATGTATTTTAAGCTCTTTTTATGGTATATGGGAATCGTTATAATTTTTTATCAATTAATTTTATAAAACTTCGTAATACTCTTTAAATCGATGGAAATAACCAATATAATCACTATTTTCTTGAAAAACGAAGACAACAAAGTCTCCAAACCTCTTTGAACATTATCATATATTAGTTCTGGATGCAACTATGCATTAAAACGATATTTCCATATTTTTTGAATTTTTTTCAAAATCTATGTGTTAACCCCTACGAAAATATTGAGTTTTTGGCAAATGTTTTTTATACTGAAGCCTATAATTTTTATGTTGTTTTAAAATTTCTAACCACAATCTACATTTGTATTAATGTATTTTAAGCTCTTTTTATGGTATATGGGAATCGTTATAATTTTTTTATCAATTAATTTTATAAAACTTCGTAATACTCTTTAAATCGATGGAATAACCACTATATAATCACTATTTTCTTGAAAAACGGAGACAACAAAGGCTCCAAACCTCTTTGAACATCATCATATGTTAGTTCTGGATGCAATATGCATTAAAACAATATTATCATATTTTTTGAATTTTTTTCAAAATCTATGTGTTAACCCCTACGAAAATATTGAGTTTTTGGCAAATGTTTTTTATACTGAAGCCTATAATCTTTAGTGTTGTTTTAAAATTTCTAACTACATTCTACATATGTATTAATGTATTTTAAGCTGTTTTTATGTTAAATGGGAATCGTTATAATTTTTTTATCAATTAATTTTGTAAAACTTCATAATACTCTTTAAATCGATGGAAATAACCACTATATAATCACTATTTTCTTGAAAAACGGAGACAACAAAGGCTCCAAACCTCTTTGAACATCATCATATGTTAGTTCTGGATGCAACTATGCATTAAAACAATATTATCATATTTTTTGAATTTTTTTAAAATCTATGTGTTAACCCCTACAAAAATATTGAGTTTTTGGCAAATGTTTTATATACTGAAGCCTATAATCTTTAGTGTTGTTTTAAAATTTCTAACCACATTCTACATTTGTATTAATGTATTTTAAGCTGTTTTTGTGGTATATGGGAATCTTTATAATTTTTTTATCAATTAATTTTGTAAGACTTCATAATACTCTTTAAATCGATTGAATAACCACTATATAATCACTATTTTTTTGAAAAACAGAGACAACAATGGCTCCAAACCTCTTTGAACATCATCATATATTAGTTCTGGATGCAACTATGCATTAAAACAATATTGTCACATTTTTTGAATTTTTTTCAAAATCTATGTGTTAACCCCTACGAAAATATTGAGTTTTTGGCAATTGTTTTATATATTGAATCCTATAATCTTTAGTGTTGTTTTAAAATTTCTAACCACATTCTACATTTGTATTAATGTATTTTAAGCTCTTTTTATGGTATATGGGAATCGTTAAAATTTGTTTATCAATTAATTTTATAAAACTTCGTTATACTCTTTAAATCGATGGAATAACCACTATATAATCACTATTTTCTTGAAAAACGGAGACAACAATGGCTCCAAACCTCTTTGAATATCATCATATATTAGTTCTGGATGCAACTATGCATTGAAACAATATTGTCGTATTATTTTAATTTTTTTCAAAATCTATGTGTTAACCCCTACAAAAATATTGAGTTTTTGGTATATGATTTATGTACTGAAGCCTATAATCTTTAGTGTTGTTTTAAAATTTCTAAAAACATTCTAGATATGTCTTAACGTATTTTAAGCTGTTTTTATGTTAAATGGGAATCTTTATAATTTTTTTATCAATTAATTTTGTAAAACTTCATAATACTCTTTAAATCGATGGAAATAACCACTATATAATCACTATTTTGTTGAAAAACGAAGACAACAATGGCTCCAAACCTCTTTGAACATCATCATATGTTAGTTATGGATGCAACTATGCATTAAAACAATATTGTCATATTTTTGAATTTTTTTCAAAATCTATATGTTAATAACCCCTACGAAAATATTGAGTTTTTGGAAAATGATTTATGTACTGAAGCCTATAATATTTATTGTTGTTTTAAAATTTCTAACTACATTCTACATATGTATTAATGTATTTTAAGCTGTTTTTATGTTAAATGGGAATCGTTATAATTTTTTTATCAATTAATTTTGTAAAACTTCATAATACTCCTTAAATCGATGGAAATAACCACAATATAATCACTATTTTCTTGAAAAACGAAGTCAACAAAGTCTCCAAACCTCTTTGAACATCATCATATATTAGTTCTGGATGCAACTATGCATTAAAACGATATTGTCATATTTTTGAATTTTTTTTCAAAATCTATGTGTTAACCCCTACGAAAATATTGAGTTTTTGGCAAATGTTTTATATACTGAAGCCTATAATCTTTAGTGTTGTTTTAAAATTTCTAACCACATTCTACATTTGTATTAATGTATTTTAAGCTCTTTTTATGGTATATGGAAATCGTTATAATTTTTTTATCAATTAATTTTGTAAAATTTCATAATACTCTTTAAATCGATTGAATAACCACTATATAATCACTACTTTCTTGAAAAACGGAGACAACAAAGGCTCCAAACCTCTTTGAACATCATCATATGTTAGTTCTGAATGCAAATATGCATTAAAACAATATTGTCAATTTTTTGAATTTTTTTCAAAATCTATGTGTTAACCCCAACGAAAATATTGAGTTTTTGGAAAATGATTTATGTACTGAAGCCTATAATCTTTAGTGTTGTTTTAAAATTTCTAACTACATTCTACATATGTATTAATGTATTTTAAGCTGTTTTTATGTTAAATGGGAATCGTTATAATTTTTTTATCAATTAATTTTGTAAAACTTCATAATACTCTTTAAATCGATGGAAATAACCACAATATAATCACTATTTTCTTGAAAGACGAAGACAACAAAGGCTCCAAACGTCTTTGAACATCATCATATATTAGTTCTGGATGCAACTATGCATTAAAAAAATATTGTCATATTTTTTGAATTTTTTTCAAAATCTATGTGTTAACCCCTACGAAAATATTGAGTTTTTTGGAAAATGATTTATGTACTGAAGCCTATAATCTTTAGTGTTGTTTTAAAATTTCTAACCACATTCTACATTTGTATTAATTTATTTTAAGCTCTTATTATGGTATATGGGAATCGTTATAATTTTTTTATCAATTAATTTTGTAAAACTTCATAATACTCTTTAAATCGATGGAAATAACCACTATATAATCACTATTTTCTTGAAAAACGAAGACAACAAAGGCTCCAAACCTCTTTGAACATCATCATATATTAGTTCTGGATGCAACTATGCATTAAAACGATATTGTCATTTTTTTTTATTTTTTTTCAAAATCTATGTGTTAACCCCTACGAAAATATTGAGTTTTTGGCAAATGATTTATGTACTGAAGCCTATAATCTTTAGTGTTGTTTTAAAATTTCTAACTACATTCTACATATGTATTAATGTATTTTAAGCTGTTTTTATGTTAAATGGGAATCGTTATAATTTTTTTATCAATTAATTTTGTAAAACTTCATAATACTCTTTAAATCGATGAAAATAACCACTATATAATCACTATTTTCTTGAAAGACGAAGACAACAAAGCCTCCAAACCTTTTTGAACATCATCATATATTAGTTCTGGATGCAACTATGCATTAAAATGATATTGTCATATTTTTTGAATTTTTTTCAAAATCTATGTCTTAACCCCTACGAAAATATTGAGTTTTTGGCAAATGTTTTATATACTGAAGCCTATAATCTTTAGTGTTGTTTTAAAATTTCTAACCACATTCTACATTTGTATTAATGTATTTTAAGCTGTTTTTGTGGTATATGGGAATCGTTATAATTTTTTTATCAATTAATTTTGCAAAACTTCATAATACTCTTTAAATCGATTGAATAACCACTATATAATCACTATTTTTTCGAAAAACGGAGACAACAATGGCTCCAAACCTCTTTGAACATCATCATATATTAGTTCTGGATGCAACTATGCATTAAAACAATATTGTCACATTTTTTGAATTTTTTTCAAAATCTATGTGTTAACCCCTACGAAAATATTGAGTTTTTGGCAATTGTTTTATATATTGAATCCTATAATCTTTAGTGTTGTTTTAAAATTTCTAACCACATTCTACATTTGTATTAATGTATTTTAAGCTCTTTTTATGGTATATGGGAATCGTTAAAATTTGTTTATCAATTAATTTTATAAAACTTCGTTATACTCTTTAAATCGATGGAATAACCACTATATAATCACTATTTTCTTGAAAAACGGAGACAACAATGGCTCCAAACCTCTTTGAATATCATCATATATTAGTTCTGGATGCAACTATGCATTGAAACAATATTGTCGTATTATTTTAATTTTTTTCAAAATCTATGTGTTAACCCCTACAAAAATATTGAGTTTTTGGTATATGATTTATGTACTGAAGCCTATAATCTTTAGTGTTGTTTTAAAATTTCTAAAAACATTCTAGATATGTCTTAACGTATTTTAAGCTGTTTTTATGTTAAATGGGAATCTTTATAATTTTTTTATCAATTAATTTTGTAAAACTTCATAATACTCTTTAAATCGATGGAAATAACCACTATATAATCACTATTTTGTTGAAAAACGAAGACAACAATGGCTCCAAACCTCTTTGAACATCATCATATGTTAGTTATGGATGCAACTATGCATTAAAACAATATTGTCATATTTTTGAATTTTTTTCAAAATCTATATGTTAATAACCCCTACGAAAATATTGAGTTTTTGGAAAATGATTTATGTACTGAAGCCTATAATATTTATTGTTGTTTTAAAATTTCTAACTACATTCTACATATGTATTAATGTATTTTAAGCTGTTTTTATGTTAAATGGGAATCGTTATAATTTTTTTATCAATTAATTTTGTAAAACTTCATAATACTCCTTAAATCGATGGAAATAACCACAATATAATCACTATTTTCTTGAAAAACGAAGTCAACAAAGTCTCCAAACCTCTTTGAACATCATCATATATTAGTTCTGGATGCAACTATGCATTAAAACGATATTGTCATATTTTTGAATTTTTTTTCAAAATCTATGTGTTAACCCCTACGAAAATATTGAGTTTTTGGCAAATGTTTTATATACTGAAGCCTATAATCTTTAGTGTTGTTTTAAAATTTCTAACCACATTCTACATTTGTATTAATGTATTTTAAGCTCTTTTTATGGTATATGGAAATCGTTATAATTTTTTTATCAATTAATTTTGTAAAATTTCATAATACTCTTTAAATCGATTGAATAACCACTATATAATCACTACTTTCTTGAAAAACGGAGACAACAAAGGCTCCAAACCTCTTTGAACATCATCATATGTTAGTTCTGGATGCAAATATGCATTAAAACAATATTGTCAATTTTTTGACTTTTTTTCAAAATCTATGTGTTAACCCCAACAAAAATATTGAGTTTTTGGAAAATGATTTATGTACTGAAGCCTATAATCTTTAGTGTTGTTTTAAAATTTCTAACTACATTCTACATATGTATTAATGTATTTTAAGCTGTTTTTATGTTAAATGGGAATCGTTATAATTTTCTTATCAATTAATTTTGTAAAACTTCATAATACTCTTTAAATCGATGGAAATAACCACAATATAATCACTATTTTCTTGAAAGACGAAGACAACAAAGGCTCCAAACGTCTTTGAACATCATCATATATTAGTTTTGGATGCAACTATGCATTAAAAAAATATTGTCATATTTTTTGAATTTTTTTCAAAATCTATGTGTTAACCCCTACGAAAATATTGAGTTTTTTGGAAAATGATTTATGTACTGAAGCCTATAATCTTTAGTGTTGTTTTAAAATTTCTAACCACATTCTACATTTGTATTAATGTATTTTAAGCTCTTATTATGGTATATGGGAATCGTTATAATTTTTTTATCAATTAATTTTGTAAAACTTCATAATACTCTTTAAATCGATGGAAATAACCACTATATAATCACTATTTTCTTGAAAAACGAAGACAACAAAGGCTCCAAACCTCTTTGAACATCATCATATATTAGTTCTGGATGCAACTATGCATTAAAACGATATTGTCATTTTTTTTTTTTTTTTTTCAAAATCTATGTGTTAACCCCTACGAAAATATTGAGTTTCTGGAAAATAATTTATGTACTGAAGCCTATAATCTTTAGTGTTGTTTTAAAATTTCTAACTACATTCTACATATGTATTAATGTATTTTAAGCTGTTTTTATGTTAAATGGGAATCGTTATAATTTTTTTATCAATTAATTTTGTAAAACTTCATAATACTCTTTAAATCGATGAAAATAACCACTATATAATCACTATTTTCTTGAAAGACGAAGACAACAAAGCCTCCAAACCTTTTTGAACATCATCATATATTAGTTCTGGATGCAACTATGCATTAAAATGATATTGTCATATTTTTTGAATTTTTTTCAAAATCTATGTATTAACCCCTACGAAAATATTGAGTTTTTGGCAAATGTTTTATATACTGAAGCCTATAATCTTTAGTGTTGTTTTAAAATTTCTAACTACATTCTACATATGTATTAATGTATTTTTAAGCTGTTTTTATGTTAAATGGGAATCGTTATAATTTTTTTATCAATTAATTTTGCAAAACGTCATAATACTCTTTAAATCGATTGAATAACCACTATATAATCACTATTTTTTCGAAAAACGGAGACAACAAAGGCTCCAAACCTCTTTGAACATCATCATATGTTTGTTCTGGATGCAACTATGCATTAAAATAATATTGTCATATTTTTGAATTTTTTTCAAAATCTATGTGTTAACCCCTATGAAAATATTGAGTTTTTGGCAAATGTTTTATATACTGAAGCCTATAATCTTTAGTGTTGTTTTAAAATTTCTAACCACATTCTACATTTGTATTAATGTATTTTAAGCTCTTTTTACGGTATATGGGAATCGTTATAATTTTTTTATTAATTAATTTTGTAAAACTTCATAATACTCTTTAAATCGATGGAATAACCACTATATAATCACTATTTTCTTGAAAAACGGAGACAACAATGGCTCCAAACCTCTTTGAACATCATCATATATTAGTTCTGGATGCAACTATGCATTAAAACGATATTGTCATTTTTTTTTATTTTTTTTCAAAATCTATGTGTTAACCCCTACGAAAATATTGAGTTTCTGGAAAATGATTTATGTACTGAAGCCTATAATCTTTAGTGTTGTTTTAAAATTTCTAACTACATTCTACATATGTATTAATGTATTTTAAGCTGTTTTTATGTTAAATGGGAATCGTTATAATTTTTTATCAATTAATTTTGTAAAACTTCATAATACTCTTTAAATCGATGAAAATAACCACTATATAATCACTATTTTCTTGAAAGACGAAGACAACAAAGCCTCCAAACCTTTTTGAACATCATCATATATTAGTTCTGGATGCAACTATGCATTAAAATGATATTGTCATATTTTTTGAATTTTTTTCAAAATCTATGTGTTAACCCCTACGAAAATATTGAGTTTTTGGCAAATGTTTTATATACTGAAGCCTATAATCTTTAGTGTTGTTTTAAAATTTCTAACTACATTCTACATATGTATTAATTTATTTTTAAGCTGTTTTTATGTTAAATGGGAATCGTTATAATTTTTTTATCAATTAATTTTGCAAAACGTCATAATACTCTTTAAATCGATTGAATAACCACTATATAATCACTATTTTTTTGAAAAACGGAGACAACAAAGGCTCCAAACCTCTTTGAACATCATCATATGTTAGTTCTGGATGCAACTATGCATTAAAATAATATTGTCATATTTTTGAATTTTTTTCAAAATCTATGTGTTAACCCCTATGAAAATATTGAGTTTTTGGCAAATGTTTTATATACTGAAGCCTATAATCTTTAGTGTTGTTTTAAAATTTCTAACCACATTCTACATTTGTATTAATGTATTTTAAGCTGTTTTTATGTTAAATGGGAATCGTTATAATTTTTTTATCAATTAATTTTGTAAAACTTCATAATACTCTTTAAATCGATGGAAATAACCACTATATAATCACTATTTTCTTGAAAAACGAAGTCAACAAAGTCTCCAAACCTCTTTGAACATCATCATATATTAGTTTTGGATGCAACTATGCATTAAAACGATATTGTCATATTTTTTGAATTTTTTTCAAAATCTATTTGTTAACCCCTTCGAAAATATTGAGTTTTTGGCAAATGTTTTATATACTGAAACCTATAATCTTTAGTGTTGTTTTTAAATTTCTAACCACATTCTACATTTGTATTAATGTATTTTAAGCTCTTTTTATGGTATATGAGAATCGTTATAATTTTTTTATCAATTAATTTTATAAAACTTCGTAATACTCTTTAAATCGATGGAATAACCACTATATAATCACTATTTTCTTGAAAAACGGAGACAACAAAGGCTCCAAACCTCTTTGAACATCATCATATGTTAGTTCTGGATACAACTATGCATTAAAACAATATTGTCATATTTTTTGAATTTCTTTCAAAATCTATGTGTTAACCCCTACGAAAATATTGAGTTTTTGCCAAATGTTTTTTATACTGAAGCCTATAATCTTTAGTGTTGTTTGAAAATTTCTAACTACATTCTACATATGTATTAATCTATTTTTAAGCTGTTTTTATGTTAAATGGGAATCGTTATAATTTTTTTATCAATTAATTTTGTAAAACTTCGTAATACACTTTAAATCGATGGAAATAACCACTATATAATCACTATTTTCTTGAAAAACGAAGTCAACAAAGTCTCCAAACCTCTTTGAACATCATAATATATTAGTTCTGGATGCAACTATGCATTAAAACGATATTGTCATATTTTTTGAATTTTTTTCAAAATCGATGTGTTAACCCGTACGAAAATATTGAGTTTTTGGCAAATGTTTTATATACTGAAGCCTATAATCTTTAGTGTTGTTTTAAAATTTTTAACCACATTCTACATTTGTATTAATGTATTAATGTATTTTAAGCTCTTTTTATGGTATATGAGAATCGTTATAATTTTTTTATCAATTAATTTTGTAAAACTTCATAATACTCTTTAAATCGATTGAATAACCACTATATAATCACTATTTTCTTGAAAAACGGAGACAACAAAGGCTCCAAACCTCTTTGAACATCATCATATGTTAGTTCTGGATGCAACTATGCATTAAAACAATATTGTCATATTTTTTGAATTTTTTTCAAAATCTATGTGTACCCCTACGAAAATATTGAGTTTTTGGCAAATGTTTTATATACTGAAGCCTATAATCTTTAGTGTTGTTTTAAAATTTCTAACCACATTCTACATTTGTATTAATATATTTTAAGCTTTTTTTACGGTATATGGAATCGTTATAATTTTTTTATCAATTAATTTTGTAAAACTTCATAATACTCTTTAAATCGATGGAATAACCACTATATAATCACTATTTTCTTGAAAAACGGAGACAACAATGGCTCCAAACCTCTTTGAACATCATCATATATTAGTTCTGGATGCAACTATGCATTAAAACAATATTGTCGTATTTTTTGAATTTTTTTCAAAATCTATGTGTTAACCCCTACGAAAATATTGAGTTTTTGAAAAATGATTTATGTACTGAAGCCTATAGTCTTTAGTGTTTTTTTAAAATTTCTAAATACATTCTACATATGTATTAATGTATTTTAAGCTGTTTTATGGTAAATGGGAATCGTTATAATTTTTTTATCAATTAATTTTGTAAAACTTCATAATACTCTTTAAATCGATGGAAATAACCACTATATAATCACTATTTTCTTGAAAAACGAAGACAACAAAGGCTTCAAACCTCTTTGAACATCATCATATATTAGTTCTGGATGCAACTATGCATTAAAACGATATTGTCATATTTTTTGAATTTTTTTCAAAATCTATGTGTTAACCCTTATGAAAATACTGAGTTTTTGGCAAATATTTTATATACTCAAGCCTATAATCTTTAGTGTTGTTTTAAAATTTCTAACCACATTCTACATTTGTATTAATGTATTTTAAGCTCTTTTTATGGTATATGGGAATCGTTATAATTTTTTTATCAATTAATTTTGTAAAACTTCATAATTCTATTTAAATCGATTGAATAACGACTATATAATCACTATTTTCTCGAATAACGGAGACTACAAAGGCTCCAAACCTCTTTGAACATCATCATATGTTAGTTCTGGATGCAACTATGCATTAAAACAATATTGTCATATTTTTTGAATTTTTTTCAAAATCTATGTGTTAACCCCAACGAAAATATTGAGTTTTTGGAAAATGATTTATGTACTGAAGCCTATAATCTTTAGTGTAGTTTAAAAATTTCTAACTTCATTCTACATATGTATTAATGTATTTTAATCTGTTTTTATGTTAAATGAGAATCGTTATAATTTTTTTTATCAATTAATTTTGTAAAACTTCATAATATTCTTTAAATCGATTGAAATAACCACTATATAATCACTATTTTCTTGAAAAACGAAGACAACAAAGGCTCCAAACTTCTTTGAACATCATCATATATTAGTTCTGGATGCAGCTATGCATTAAAACGATATTGTCATATTTTTGAATTTTTTTCAAAATCTATGTGTTAACCCCTACGAAAATATTGAGTTTTTGGCAAATGTTTTATATACTGAAGCCTATAATCTTTAGTGTTGTTTTAAAATTTCTAACCATATTCTACATTTGTATTAATGTATTTTAAACTGTTTTTATGTTAAATGGGAATCGTTATAATTTTTTTATAAATTAATTTTGTAAAACTTCATAATACTCTTTAAATCGATGGAAATAACCACTATATAATCACTATTTTCTTGATAAACGAAGACAACAAAGACTCCAAACCTCTTTGAACATCATCATATATTAGTTCTGGATGCAACTATGCATTAAAACGATATTGTCATATTTTTTGAATTTTTTTCAAAATCTATGTGTTAACCCCTACGAAAATATTGACTTTTTGAAAAATGATTTATGTACTGAAGCCTATAATCTTTAGTGTTGTTTTAAAATTTCTAACTACATTCTACATATGTATTAATGTATTTTAAGCTGTTTTTATGGTATATGGGAATCGTTATAATATTTTTATCAATTAATTTTGTAAAACTTCATAATACTCTTTAAATCGATGGAATAACCACTATATAATCACTATTTTCTTGAAAAACGGAGACAACAAAGGCTCCAAACATCTTTGAGCATCATCATATGTTAGTTCTGGATGCAACTATGCATTAAAACAATATTGTCATATATTTTGAATTTTTTTCAAAATCTATGTGTTAACCCCTACGAAAATATTGAGTTTTTGGTAATTTTTTTATGTACTGAAACCTATAATCTTTAGTGTTGTTTAAAAAATTTTAACCATATTCTACATTTGCATTAATGTATGTTAAACTCTAGTGTTGTTTTAAAAAATTTAACCATATTCTAAATTTGTATTAACGTATGCTAAACTCTTTTTTATGGTAAATGAGCATTGTTAAATTGTTCTTATAAATTAATTTAGTAAAACTTCATATACTCCCTAAATTAGTGGACTAACATTTATAAAATCGTTATTCTCTAGAGAAATGGAGACAAACAAAAGTTTCAAATCTCTTTGACCATCATCATATATTAGTACATGATGAAATTATGTATTAAATCAATATTATCATATTATAAACATTTCTGCTTAAAACACTTTGGTATACAAAATATAGTTTTGGTGGGGATATATATACATGCAAGTACAATTATACCAATACCTGTTCCATCAAACACATATTCTTTCTCCACCAGAATTATATTAGTGGCTCCAGTGATACGGTTCACTTCTTGTGGATAGACTCCACCTTGCCGTCGTTACCTCCCAGCAAAAGATACTTATCCTTGCGAGTAAGTTCCGTGCATTCGAATCCCAATACATCCCCGATCACTTTCTGCACGTAATTAGCCACTTCGAAAGACGTCTTCCCACCGCCTTTCACTGTGTCCAAGAAAGTGACCTCGTAGCTCGGTCTTGGGTTCATGAAGAAGAAGTAAGGGTCCCAGAACTTCACACCCCTCACCGTCGTCCCGTAGAACATTCCTTGTTTACAGTTCATCGCCACTGGTACGATCCTGTCGCTTAGCTCTGCAAACAGAGCGCTGAATCTCAGTAGATACTCTTCTCTGCACGTCGTGCCTTCCGGACATATCACCAAGTCGCCTGTTATACACGCCAAAACATATCAAGAACGTCCTTAAGCAATTGTATGGACACATAAACTCTGAATATTTGTTTATGGCTTATGGCTTCTAAATTTTAAGAAATAATTTATATAAATTTATGTTCTCAAAATTGTTTAAATAATCATTTTCATTAAAATTCTTACTAGTTAAGCCTCCAAAATTGTTTTTAACATATTATTAAAATCTTAAGATCGACCATGCATGCATGCATGCAATACCTTTCTCGAGGAGTTTTCTCATGCGGGCAGCGTCAGCGGCACGGTCACGGGTGAGTGCGACAGCAGGAATAGGAGAAAGCATTAAGGAGAGACGAGAGACACTGTAAGTGACGCATGTGATCTTGCGTCGGAGAGCAATTGCCACGATGATGGGATCAAGTGCAGTACGGTGGTTGAGAACGTATAGGTTGCCTGGAGTTCCTGGGGAAGGAGGCGGTGGACGGTGGCCACGAATTGTTAAGTGAATTCCGAGCATCTCGTAGCTGTATCGGACAAAGTTTCTGGGTAGAGGGAGGTTGAAGTAGACACGGATGATTGAGAGTATGAAGCCGAAGGGAAGCCAAATGAATGTGATAACGGCGTTTAGCGGCGTTGGACGTTGGACTAAACGGCCGTCGTGGAAGATTATGCGGCTTTTTAGTCGTTCTTTAGGGATTGTTGTAGTTGACTTGGTCGCATGTACCATGTAACTTTTCTGTTATAATCAATACCAAAATTGTGAATAAATGTACTTATATCTTTCAAACAAAAATAAAAAATAAATATATATATATAAAACAATTCAAAACGTTATTTATGTTATTCATTTTCAGACTTATAACTTTTTTTGTACTTCAAATATTATTATTAACACTGTTCTTTAATATACTCATTTATATTCTACTTGTACTTCAGACGTATAACCGATGAAGTAATATAGAGGAGGAGTATATTACAAAAAGAGTGTTAATAATATTTGAATTATTGGTTCATTAAATGGACAGCCCAAAATGTGGGTGGTACTAGTAGGTGGTTGGTGTAGAAGAAAGTTAAAGAAGGAAACAATTAAGGGTCGGTGAACATGAAGTGATAGCTTGGGTATATTTATGAACCTTACTTGATTTTATTTATTTTTTAATTACAATATAAACGCATTAAGTTTTTGATAACTTAAACGAATCAACAAGACAAGTTAAAGTTGGTCGATTACCTTACCTAATTAATGAAAAAAATTAAATAAAATCTGGTTAAGTTCTCAAGTTACCATAGTTACTTGTCCTACACTACTAATCTAGTCAGTATTCAGTAGTATTTTAAAACTAAACTGAAAGGTTACAAAGCAAATACCTTGCAAATGGACATGAAGTCGTGATCAGAAGTTCGATCACCGAGGCCGAGATCTGGTGATTCATCGCCGAACTCTTTCAAAATGGCTAATCTCTTTAGATCACCAACAAGAACACCAGGGTTTTTCACAAATCCGGTGGCTCTTTTGGTTCGAGGACTCACCGCAATCTCTGTTCCAAGAACTTTGTCAGCTCCAAGATAATCCTTCACAAACGCTTCCACCATCACTGTCGGATTAGCCGTCACCACCACTTTCCTCTTACACTTATCAAACACCTCAAAACTGTCTTTCCTCACATCCGCAGCATAAAACCTAACATATATCCAAATTTAGTAAAGAAAACTATATATTATAAAACATAGAGATATGATTAATGGAGACTCTACCGTGGAAGAACGGCACGAGAGACGAGTTCTATGTCGCGAACTTTGAGACCAGCAAAGGAGATGAAGATGAGGATCTGTATCCCCAGAGACTCCGAGACGAGTAGATAGGAAAAAATCACCATAGGCAAAGATAGAAGTAAGATTAAGCCACGGAAGAGGCTTCCGGCTTCAACAGCTACAAGCATGAAGTAAGGGAACGAGCTTCTCGAGAGAAGCAGAGTCCCGTCAAGATCTGCGGCGATCGAACCATGCTCTCCTCCTCCTGCTCCACATTCCGTTATCGGAGGAAAGCTATGACTCTTTTTCTCCTGCGACATCTTCACTCCTCCAAGTTTCTCTATCTCGTTAATGAGAAATGAAAGAGAGGGAACGCTTCGTTTTAAATACAATAGTAAGTAATCAGTGAAGTTTACCAAAAGGGTCTTATTCTTTTTTTTTCACCTCTACGAGATGAGAATTCATCTAAATATATCCATCAAGTAGCTTTTTGTAACAAAAACAACCCTCAATCTCTTCTTCCTTACTCTTTCAAGTATTATTGTGATCGATCACATATAATAGGGTAGCTCAGCAGCTCACCTAGATACAATGCCGTAATATTAATACAGTGGACTATTATTTTATTTTTAATTTGTCCTAACAATGTCATATCCACAAACAATAAGTCTAGGGCCACATTCAGAATTTATTACAATGTATTGTTGACTTAAATGCATCTAATATTTCGTTGAATCTTCACGATTACGATTATGTAATTAGATTTTCAGACATTTTCGAAGTTTAGCATATATTCGATGTTCTCTTATCATTTTTATTCTACGTTTGCATTCTTTTCTTTATCTTTTGGATGAAAGATTACTTTGTTTAAATTTCAAGTTCAATGTTTTTTTACTGAATATTAATTTTTGGGTGAATTATTAGCCATTAAAATGTTGCCAAGTGTTAGAGCTTCTCTTACAAACTCTACAGAGTCTCATATTTTTTGAAATCACACTTTTTCTATCTATTTATAATAAATTATTAGCCATTAATATCTATTTATATATTGGTGAGAGATTCATTAAACTTGATGTTTTGATGTATTTGATGATAGCTATTTAGAATATATAAGCATTTAATTATAAAATTGAATTACTGTCTTTCAATGTAATTTTTTAGTGAGTTTTAGATTGACTCAGAGTAAATTTATTATATTATAGATCATATACCTTAACTCAATCGGCCCAAGGGCTGGAGCAATTCAGTGGTAATCCACTTTGGTAAGTTTCGGATAGTAGCATTTCGTGTAAGATTTTAGCGGTTACCAGCAGCTGCTCTATGGTTATATATACCTATTTTGGACAGTTTGTGGATCCAAATGCAAGCTAGACAAATTTCTAAAATGACGTGTGGTTCCAGCTACTTCCACGGTTCACGTGGAATAATATCTTAGACACCTAAGTGGATCCCTGATACCTCTGTTTATGGATCTGTGCCTGGTCTAATATAATATAAAGCAAGAAGTTATCTGAAATGGGTTTGTTTTATGTTTTGTGGATCCAAATGCAAGATCGGAAACTATGTATTCTTACTGAAACTAAAACCTGTGGGAGGTGTTAATGTATTATTGTAAGATTCATTTTTGAGATGCAAAAAAAAAAGATCAGCTGAGAGGACGAACAATTAAACAGCATAGAGCACCCAGTGATGCTTTTACAGAACAAGCTCTTTAGAAATTCACAAAAATCCCAAATATATTTTTAAAAGACAGAATATAGAGTAGTAAGAAGTACACTGCAAAACAAAAGCTAGATGATGGATAGATAAGCAAAGAAATTACATAAAGAGTAAATAAAAAACATAATTCTCTAGTTCATCATGGTTCAGTTCTTGCTCTTGAAAGGAATGGCTCTGATGACAATCGTGTGATAGAGTGCTGCTAGAGCTGCTCCAATGAATGGTCCCACCCAGAAAATCCACTGAAACACAAACAAAATTTCAAAAATCTCAAATTATTATACAATGAAGAATGAATGTTTTAATTAAGTGGTCCTTCTATAGTGTGTAGTAGTACTCACATGGTCGTCCCAGGAGTGGTCCTTGTTGTAGATAATGGCAGCTCCAAGACTCCTAGCCGGGTTGATTCCGGTTCCGGTTATTGGAATTGTCGCCAAGTGTACCAAGAACACTGCAAACCCGATTGGGAGTGGTGCCAAAATCTACAATATTTGCCATATATGATAAAAATTAATTAAACAAATTACATGTCACAAACCGAAAAAAACTAAACCAGTAAAATAGCAAACCGGAAAGGCAGGGTACTTACCGGGACGTGTGAGTCACGGGCGCTTCTTTTGGCGTCGGTGGCGGAGAAGACCGTGTAGACGAGAACAAAGGTTCCAATAATTTCAGCACCGAGACCAGATCCCTTGGAGTAGCCGGGAGCGACGGTGTTGGCACCGCCACCGAGAGTCTGGTACGGCGTAGGCTGGAAACCCTTGACGACTCCGGCACCACAGATGGCACCAAGACATTGCATAATCATGTAGAAAACAGCTCTGGTCAGAGACAACTTCCTAGCCAAGAACAGACCGAACGTAACCGCAGGGTTGATGTGTCCACCTGAAACATTAAAACACATAAACAAAGATTCCTCAAAGACACATCCAAAAGAACCAAACCTTTCTAACAAAGACATAATCCGTAGACCTAAAACCTAATTACAGTGAAGCTACCAACAAGAGATTTACCGTAAGCTACAAGTAATTAAAAACGGAGATTATTATTACCAGAGATTCCAGCGGTACAGTAGACGAGGGCAAAGATCATGCCACCAAAAGCCCAAGCGATGCCTTGGATTCCAACAGAGGCACACATGTTTGGTGCTCTCTTCACTCCCATCACAGTCAACACTGTTATGTAAAGGAAGAGGAAAGTGGCTATGAACTCGGCGATTCCTGCTCTCCAGAACGACCACGAGCTCAGCTCTCCGGGCTCGAACAGTGGCGCAGGTGGTGGCTCTTTGTAGTCCTTGTCGGACTGAGCTGATGTTCCGATGGGTTGTCTCTCAGGGAACTTGTTAGCTCCAACTCTCACATCTTCCTCTTTGCCTTCCATCTCTCTCTCTCTCTCTCAGTCTCTCTTTTTCTCACTAGAAAGGTTAAATGAAGTTGTGAGCTTTTTCTTCTTCTTTCTTTCTTGTTTTGTGTGGAGGAGAGTGTGAGATGGATAGAGAGAGTGAATTTATAGAGGAAATAATATTAAAATGCCCTAACGTCTACAACATTATTTTCAATATTCTTTTATTTTTAAGACAAGACAGAAAACAAATTCAATAGTAGTTAACAGTAATACCGAATAGTTGATACCAGTCCTAATTATTGTGATCGTAGTTAGGAAATCATAGTTTAGCCTGTGTTAGCAAACTCACTCTAATAATTTATCTCTTCTTATTTTTTGTTTTCTTCTCATCTAGTCTCTAGTGCCATTCTATATGTTATTTTTGATGGTGTTTAGTTGAATATTGAACAATAATTTGGGTTAATTAGAATAGTTTGGTAATTTGTGTATTAAATAAAGCTAGATGACGGAGGAGGAGACCGGAGAGGGTTCTGGAACGTACCGAGGTGCTCTCGTAAAAGGACAAAAGTCTGACCTGTCTTTTTCTTTTCAGAAAAAGATAGTGGGTCCACCTTTTTGGACGGTAACATAAAATCAATAAAATATGGGCGAGACCACCGAAGCCCAATAGTGTTAAGATGGTAAAAGAAATATTTTTTGACTCTCCAACGAAATTACTTATTGGACCGTTGGAGAACAAAATTGATAGCTTTATCAAAAGTCTACTTGTGGTCTATAATGTGAAAAATTGGCATGCATTGCATGTAAGTAGTTATATTAAAATAAAATAAAAAAAGGCATGCATTGCATGCAAATAGTTATATTAAAATATTAAATTAAGTTTCCAATTTTGGTGCTGACATGTAAAGTCTTGAACAGATCAGAGGTGAGTGTTACCTCCCTGGGATCACATGCTTCGTTGCCAAACGACAATACATCTCGTCCTCAAATTTTCCAGTTTGAGTTTTAGATAATTAAAATTTTACCGTTGTTTACACAGTATTGTGAAAACGACATCATTGTGAAAGTTTTTAATGTGGTATATCATTTTGGAAACGCAACCACAATGCACAGTAGTTCACATACCGCCCAGCCAATATGTTTTCGGCACGTTGCAGAAGAGAGATTAATTAAGCCCATTGAACATGTGTTTTGATTTATTGGGACGGTCCCGACCAAAGCCGTATGTACCTGTGTCCATATGACTAGACATGACTAGGCACCCTCCCTCATGAAACCGTGATGATAGTATTCATAACAAATGACACAAACAAGTAATGATTACTTGATAAACTGTGTGTTTAGTATAAAGCATATTTAATTATGTAATTTTATATGTATAGAAAATAGATAACAAACAACAAAGATTTTAAATCAACATTATGTTGTTATCCAATTAAATATTTAGTTTTTATAAAATAATTTAGAATGGCTCGACTATCTATTTTAATATTTTAGATCACATTTATTCTTCTTAATCAAATCAAAGTTATTCTAACTGTGAATATGTTTAATTTACAGCAATTTTGTTGACTGTATTTAGTTTGATTGTTATTTTAGAATTATAAATATATGTTCATATTTTTATAATTTAATAATAGTATTTGGGCAGTTTACTTGGCTATATAAGTAAATATCTTGTATATAGAGTATGATTTCTCTATAACATTGCAAAAATCACAAATAGTATTTAATCATGTATTTAGTTTTCATGTGGGAATCAAACGAGAGCCAAAGTCTAAATTTGGCTTTTAATTTGGCTGTGTTGGTTTTCGGCTGAGTGCACGCAGGATTCTTATACAGGCTTGAAAGATCTCCAAGGTCGTACTAGGGTCCTTAAGTGCAAATGTTTCAAAACTCTTTTGAAAAACCATGCCTATGTTTCTTCTGAGAAGGAAAAGTATCGCAGCTTCCTTGAGGATTGCATCCGAAGGGATAGTTGAAAGTTGGATGATGTCAAGAACGTTTTCAGAGCTCAGAGACGAGATTAATATTTCTCTGCAAATATCTTGGAGGTATTGAATGTCGTACTTGTCCGCAGCGAGATAGAGGGCTCGAACATGTTTGTTGTCACGACTCAACGTACCACTGTAGAAGAATCCAAGGAGAGATTCGAGTTCTCCGTAGCTTAGGTCATGGATAGTGATTGATTTCTCAGGTGAAACTTTGCATTCATCAGCTTCCAACATGCTTCTAAACACTTTTGATTTCACTGCCTGTATAAAGAATGGTCATAAATTATCAGGCAACAATATATATATAACATCAGAATTAATGAAAATCTATATATATAGTATGTGTACCAGAACAGCTTTGTGCGTGGGGATGCCTGGTCCATTATCACCAGGTTTGAGGATGAAGTCAGCGTGCATCGCTTCTTTCAATGCCATAACATGATCACTGAGAAAATCTACTCTCTCAAATTTTCTTTTTGTGCTTTCTTCTGCCATGCTTCCTTCTATATATATATGTATCCTATCCAAATATGTATAAATAAAATATTTGATCAGCCTATTATCAATACTGAAGCAAGTATTCGATAATCAGAAGAGATATATATATAGCTTATGTTTCATATGAACAAAAAAAAAATAAAGAAAAAGTGTAAACGATCGAGAGGAAAAGTTTGTAGTTCTTACAGAACCTCGAAAGCGGATAGTTTACTTTGCTGTTGTACTGATCGCAAGAGCATGCATGTAAGTATATATAAGTAGAGCTTCAGGTCGAAAAAACCTTTCCTAATCCTTTTTGGTATCTTAATTTCAGAATCCTCCTTTTCTTGTTTGGATTTGATTTAATTTATCATCATTCCTTGTTACAATGATTCTAAATTCTGATTGAATATACATACAAAAAACGTAATTGTTTGTTCGTTACCATTGGCTCGTCACATACTCAGCTCCCTTGAGAGTAGGTAAGTTCGATGCCCATGGTGTTCAATTCGCAGATACTTTTTGAATCTTATGCTGCTGCAATTTTCTAAGATCATAGCAAGAACACATGCTCCGCAAAGTTAAGTCTTCCCTTCTCTGGATTGGCGCTTTCGCTTGTTAGTTTACATCTATAGGAAGTTCAGTTACGCATGTAACAAATTTAAAACAAAATATATGGACGGATACAGTCTTTTCAGCCCGTTTTTGGAGAGAAGAAGAGTTAAGACTCCAATGGGTCAACAAAAGATGGCCTGAGACTACGGCCTTTTATTTATTTAAGGCCCGGATAAGCTCCATCTTTCTTGTTTGTTGGTGGTCTTCACTTTTTTTAGTGGTCACATGACATACTTTCTCTTTTTACAAAAATAAATAAATAGATAATTCAATACAAAATACTTTATAGTAAAATTCAGGAACCCCTCTCTACTAACCAAATTAATTTTGGTCACCAACATCCCAAATAAAGGTTATAACATTATAGAAATTATAAATTTGTTAAGACCTGTAAATTTGGTCATAATCACATAACTAATTTATTTATGTGAAGCATATATCTTAACTAAAATTGGAAATCCATTGTAAGATCTTTGTAAAAGTCAAGTTACTTCATTACACGTACCTTTTAACTAGGTTGTTCATCAATGTTCAAAATATAAACATTTACAAAGTATTCTTTACAATCACCATATTAAAAACAAATTAGCTATTATATTGTTTTTAATTTATTAAAATATTTATATGATTGATTTCACCAAAACCATGCATAGTGATACTATTCATAACAACTAGAATTTATTGATTAACATTACAATAATTTTCATATTTTTTTGTTATTTCAATAGTAACTTATAATAAATATTACTAATTAAATATTAAAAATATAACAATAAATTATAATAATTTTAAGTTATTAAATGTATTTATAATTCGTCTTTGTAAAACATAAGCACAAAACATAAAAATTTGAAACCATTTATAAAATTATAGAGTTTGCGCAAAACATTATGATAAAAGCTACTAGAATGTTGCTTATCCATCTGCCAAAACACATGTGCTTCCTCTTTCGGTAGTTAAACAAAATTTAACGATGGTTAGATCTGCTTTTGGCCTAACTTTAATTTTTCTTCTTACAATTAACATGTATTTACAAATTTTGTTGGTTTTGACATCAAGAAAAAGTCCATTGACCCTACTAGTTATGGCTGTCATGATTCCGAACAACTACTTTTATCCTATTACCTATTGGCTATTCCTAGCTTTATTAGATTTCATCCAAAAGTTAAATTCAAAGAGGTTTAGACAAATCACTGGTGTAAAAAATCACAATATTTTAATATATTTTCTGTATTAATTTTTTTCTTTCATCAATCAAAACACCAAATTTTATTCTAAAACTATATTTTCGTTTTTATATTATTAATTTATAAAAAATGTATTACTTAATATATACAATAAATAAATTTTCTATGTATTATATTACATACAAATATTTCACACTAAAATATTTTAAAATTATTTACTATTTTAAAATATGATAATATTAAAGTAATAAATTAAAATAAAATATTTTAATATATGTAGATATCAATTTTATATATTTATCTTACTTTAATTTACAATATTTATTAATTAAATCAAATGAACAGTGCTTAGCATGGTGAATACTTCACCAAGTTTGGTGGATACTATAGTTTTACACTAATGTATGTGATTTTAAAGTTGGACTAACAAAGTTCTAAAATGATATTTAAGCATTGAGTTGAAAGTAACCTTAAACTCACATATAGTTAATTCTGCTTTAAAAAACTAAAAAGCATAGTTGATATATAAAAAAAATCACAATTATTTATTCACCAATAATCCATAAATTATTGGTAACTAAATATATATGAATAAATAGTATAAACTGTTTAATTTTTTTTTCAGATTGTATAAATGTTAAATCAAGTTGTGAAGGCATTTACAGTTTATTTATTGATCTTTTAATTTATAGAATTGTGAAGAATAAATGGTTTCAAAAATATAAGTGAACAAGAGGGTAATTCAAATATAACTTAGATGTACTAGACTTGGGATCTCCATATCCTCCTTCTTTGACGTTCTTTTATATAGCTGTTTGAAAAGAGATCATAACGGCGATATGATCTCCAGCGAATCTTTAACACATTTAAAATTGTCTTTAATGATCTGATTTTTTTTTTATATTTTGCATTACCAAGCTAGTTCGGGATTGACTTTATTTCACCCTAAAATGGGTTTTAATATTTTTTTAGTCTACTATCCTCTTATCAGGCTTTTGGATTATTGGGTCGAAATCTAGGATCGGGTCTGGAGTATGATGAAACTTACCTCTAGGTTGTGGGTGGCTGTGGTATTAATACTGCTAAGATGTTCATAAAGTACATGTATGATGCATTATGAAAACCTAGCCGTTGTCAGGTCACTAACTTCCTTAATGGGAGCAAGTTTGTGTCCATATCTTATATTGTCGGTCGATAAGTTCCCACCTAAAAAAAATGCCACGTTTGTAGCAATTTTCTGATTATATATTTTATGTATTCACGTTTGTGCGCGTGCACATTATCGTCTGCGGGGTCTATTGATTGGTAAATGTGAGTGTTTATGGGTATGAACACACACATATACTGCAGCACATACAACAGTATGGTCCCCGTCCCTGAGTGCCTAAGTTGCTTCAAAGGAACTCAATGTAACTTACTGATCATGGTCAAAAAACATGTGGTCTCGGATTATGTTAAGGCCACCGATGAATTAAGACAACGCGAGGTAATTATTTCTGTCGGACCATTTTCCCTTTAGAGTGCTCGGCTTTATCAGCAAACCCCATATATAAAACTTTTGCTTAGTTTTTTATTTTTAAATGATTATTACAACTTACAAGTGCTTGATCTGATCTGATCTGATCTGATTCTGACAAATGTAAGAACTCTTTAGGAGAGTGGAGAGACATAGAATCAGAAAGTGTCGTAACGAGATAAAAAAGAGATGGTCAATTTAATGAAATGAGGAGACTAAATTATGATGATTTCAATATGGGTTTTAATCATATATCCCAAAACATACGTGTTCTCCATTTCCATAAGCAGCCGAGCCTCCATGGCATTTCTTTCTCCAAACCTTTAATTCTCTATTTGTTACAGTATGACCCCAATATTTTTACATTAATCTACTGAATCCCTTATTCTCTTCTCTGAAGAGGACATCATCTCTGCAGACAGTAATATTCTTTCTACACTGCCATATCTCAACTATGTATTAATCTATATTGCCCCAAATAGAAAAAAAAAGATTTAATATGAAATCTATATTGCCCCAATCTGCATTGCCCCAATCTGTATTGCCCCAAAGAGGAGAGATCAATTATGTACTGGGGGGCAGGCTAATTAATGATGAAGGCTGTTGAAAAAATCTGGAAAATACTTTTCTTCTATCGAAAGCTTCTTCTTCTCTTTAGAGAGAGATGATGGGCCCATATGAAATCTTTTTTTTTCCAACGGTGTTTATCTTTTAGTCTGCTGTGGAGCGAGAGCTTAATGGCACGACGTTTGTTGCGTTGTAAAATTCGCATAAAGGTTCCACCTTTTACTTAATTGTTCTCTCTCTCTCTTCCCCTTTTTCTTTGCCATTGCCCAATTGAGAGAATCCTCTCTCCATGAAAACTAATGGGTTTTGTCGGTAAAGAAACTCCTTAATTTATTATCTCTCTCTCTCTCTCTCTATTGCTAGTCAAAAGATGCCCACCCAAGAGAAGAAAGAAAGAAAAACATCTCTTCTTTACTCTTTATTTGAATGTTAGTTGTAGAAGCTCTTTGTTGAACAACTGTGGAAATTGAAGCTTAAGACTTTTTGTGATTACATTGATCGAAAAGCTTTTCTCTCTTTAGTTGATGATCTTTTATGAGATTTACGGAAGCTGGGTTTCTCGACAGAACCTGGAAAAAGTTGTCAGATCAAACAATGTGGCTGGAGTTTGATAAAGCCTCAAGCTTGAGATCATTTTGCGTAGTTGACTTGACCACATCTACTCTCTCTCTCTCTAGCCTTGCTTGAAAGATATCCTCTTTTTATTTTGTACCCGTTTTGTGCGGCGATCAAAGAGAAGGCCTGAGTGAAACTTGGCATCCAAAGAAAGTTTTTGGAGAGGATTACTTCCTTCCTGCTTCAACTTGCCACTCTTTAATGCTTGCCCTTCAGGGGAGTTTGGAATCAAAGCAATTTAGAAGAATCTAAGGTACTTCTCTCTCTCTCTTTTGAAAGGGAAAGGTATCTCTGATTTTGCTCCATAAGTCATGGCACTAGTTTCTGTAACTTGCCTTTGGTTACAATGATTCCTCACACCATTTAATCAGATTGTAAAAGGAGATTTGGGGGGAACTGGTGGATCATACTTTACTTCTTATGTTATTGTTGGTTTGTTTCTCAAGGATCTGAGGTTGTTAAAAGTATTACTTTATTTAAGTACAATTTAGTTACAAAGACTTCTTGCTTCTGGTTTTGAACTTAATTTGTTATCCTTTTTGTGTGGTGTTTCCTCTGTCTTATTTTGTTGCTGCTTAATTTAATAGTTTTCTCCTTCTGCTTATCTTAAGCCACATCTTATAGAGAATAGCTAGAGAAGGAGCATTAAGAAACTGAATAAGGCTAGCCATGGCCAAGAAAACTCAACGGCGTGCAGCTTCTCGGGATCAGTTAGGCTGCATGTGGGGTTTTATGAATATGTTCACTTTCCGCCATGGACCACTCTCTCCCAAGCTCCTTGTTGACCAAAATCATCATGGTAACCCCCTCTTTTCTCTCTCTCTATACCCTGCGAATTAGTTTGTTTTGGTTATAACCGTTATGTTAATTGTTTCAGCTGCCGCAAATCATAATGAGCTTGATAAGTCAAACAAAAACCGCGACAAGGCTGCTCAAGACACCCTTGTAAGCAATGTTGGTGAAGAACGCAATGTGAAGATTACGATTATAAAGCCAAGTGTGAAGAAACTCATAGCAGAAGAGTTGTTCAACGACAAGGAACTCAAGAAGCAGAGAGAGAATGCGGAAGCAGGACAGTTGTCAGACTCTGAGCTCGAAGGGAGAAGAAGGAAAAGCCAGAGGAGAAAAAACAAGACCCGCAAGAACAGCTGCGATAACTTTAGCCATATAAACACAACTAACATTGAAGAGCCTCAAGTTCACCACAGAACTAAGAAGAGCCATCATGCTTCTGAAAGGAGTCTTGACATTGATAACATGATTGAAGAGTTCTATTCAGAGATTCATCGCAGAAGTACAAGCCCTGCTAAGAACCACAAACAGGATGTTTATAAAGAAAAACTGAGGGAGCTGGTCAAGTTTTTAATCAGCCAGAAGCTTTTACATGGGAACCGTCCCAAGGAAAACAGTGAAATCCTTACATCTAAGGACTTGATGGAAGTGTTTCAAATTCTTGGGTCGGATGAGGAGTTGTTTCTCAAACTTCTGCAAGATCCAGAGATACTTGTGCCAAGACAGAAAGGAGAAGAAAGCTTGAGCTTGTCAGGGGCATCAGAACAATCTTCTCTCGCTGATAAGAGACGGTCTAGCAGCTTTTTCAGGAGGAAAGATACACCACAAGAAGTGACTGATGACAAAGCATGCGAAGCTTCTTCAGACAGGATTTACATTCTGAAGCCAGGCTTTTCAAGTCCAGACACAGCTCCTGATTCTCAGTTGATGAGAAACAAACTGCACAACGAGAGAAACAGTTCACATTTCTTTCTTTCTGAGATCAAGAGGAAGCTGAAACAAGCAATCAGAAAGGAGCAGCCTGGACTCCAGCGTGAGAGAGGTTTTCCTAAAAATGTGCCAACTAAAGATCATTTCTTTCTCGAGCGGATGGCAAAGCCTTCAACATCTCAGAAGAACAACGAAGATGATAGAAAGCAAAGGGTATCTAACATTTATTCAGAGGCCAAGAAACATCTGTCCGAGATGTTAAACAATGGAGATCTTGATTCGAACATAACAAGCAGACAGGTTCAAAGAACCTTAGGAAGGATACTCTCTCTTCCTGAGTACCTGTCTCCTCTAAGCAGCCCGGGAAGAAGGTGGGAAAAGAGCTCAACTTCACACAGGAAGTCTGCTTCCGCGGATTACATAAATGCTGTGAACATCAAGAAAGAAACTCCTGTGAGCCAACCAGAGGATGCAATAATACAAAATGCTGATACTCAGGCCTGTGATCTACGCAAAGAAACTGACAATGCTGTCGAGTCTCTCCAACCAACCGCATGTGAAAAAAGTGTGGAAATTGAGGATGGAACTGCTAACGAAGATAAAGTTTCTGCTGCAGGTAAGAATATTTTCTTCACTCTTAATTTTGAATACGGTGATTAATCTAATAACCAGCCAAACTTGCAGGTTCTGCAGATGATATAATGATTACCAATGAGATAGGTATTGTTACAGAGGAAGCAAGCTCTACTTTGATTAGTGACTTATCCAAAGCTGAAGCTCAGGATGAACAGGCAAGTCCTTTTGCTTCAACACTAATATTATCATTTTGTATGTAATCTGAAATGAAGAAATAGTGGAAGACTTAAATCTGTTTTGTTTTCTTCTACAGACCTCTCATGAAGAGAACGAACCACCACTGGCTTCCTCTGTGGCCTCACCATCTCACTGTTTAGCTAAAAGTGAATCATCAGCTATTACCGATGTTCCTGAATGGTCAAGCCCAATATCAGTTCTTGAGCCACTCTTCATTGAAGATGATGTAAGCCCATCAAAAATGAGATCTCAGTCTGGTAAGTGAAAACAAGATCCCAGCATCTACTACTAAACTTGGGTTCTAGACTTCTAGTAGTTAATTAGTTCTTCATTATGAGCAAACATTGACTCATCTTTACAACTCAGATGAGCCACAGGTGCAACCTTGGTGTATCCACTTCGATGATAAAGAAGATTCTGCAGCTAAAAGCCGAGAGGATGCTGTCAAATCCATCACAAGTGACAAGGAATTGATGTTTAAGTATGTAAAAGCTGTGGTGGATGCAGTAGTGTCAGATTTTGAAGAGCTCTATCTGAAGGCGCAATTCTCTGATCAGCTTCTTGAACCCGCACTTATCAGCAATGTACCATTCTGTCCAAACCAGCTTTGCCATGACCATGAGCTTCTCTTTGACTGCATCAACGAAGTTATCATGGAGCTCTGCTGTTGCCCTCCTTGGGCTTCCTTTGTTACACCAAGAACCAGAGTCTTCTCTACCGTCAAAAGCATCGTTCACGAGGTTCAAGAAGCGGTCTACTGGCATCTCTTGCCGTTGCCACTCCCTCGCGCGTTGGATCAAATAGTTAGGAAAGATATGGCTAAAGCTGGAAACTGGTTAGACATCAGATGTGAGATTGACTGCATTGGCTTTGAAACTAGTGAATTGATTCTAGAGGAATTACTTGAAGAGGTTGCTCTTAACTGCCTCAACAACACTGAGCACTCTCTGCTTCCAGCTGAGTTGAAGATCGATGAGAGCATCCTTGTTCTATAAAAGGTCATGAAAAGTGAAAACTCTCTTCTTAAAGACAAAGCCATTGTTGGGACAGAACATAAGCTCACTACTGTCACCATTGCTAACTTCCATTAGCGCAGAACCATGTAGATAATGTGTATTACTCAAAGACAATAACTTTCAGACTGCTGAGAGAGACAGAGAAGAGATAAGATCTTTTCAAGACCAGACGAGAAACGGTTTGTGGTGGGGTCATTACAGAACACTTTCAAAGACGGGACCACGGGTCTCTTCTTTTTAGTATATAGGATATGATTTATTTTAGTATGAGTGTGTTGTGTTTGTGTGTTGGGATGGAGAGAGATGTGATTTAGAGTGTTTTTGGTTTCATTGATTTATTTGTGTGTAATATCTTCAGAAGTTTGACATATAACAAAGTATTTATAGGAGTATGATCTGGGGGGACAATCTTAAAGAGTACTTTATATGTGAATGAAAATTAGAAGATACACAAGACTAGTGTAGTTGGTAGGAAGAGTAAATTACAAGCTGATAATGTGTTGTTATAGATTGTAGTCTAAGATTGGTGGGTTGACAATAAGACGATAAGTGGAATTTTTTTATAGTAAGGGGAAAGAAACAGGGCATAAAGCAAAATTTGTAGAGAATTTTATGCAATGGAGAAATGAAATTTTATGGATCATCATGATATATGTAATTAAAGCTTTGGATAATGTTGGAGTTGTTGCAGTTTATGCCCTACCTTTGGGAATAGAATAGTACTAGCATTTTTTGTTGATGTGATATGGTTGTGGACATTAGATAATATCATAGTACACCTGATAAAAGATATGATTTCATATACAAACGAATTAGTAACTCATGAAATTTATATCTTCATAATTATTTTTTTAATAATCATTTTCAAAAAGAAGTTTTAGATTTAAATTATCAAAACAAATTTTTTTTTTGAAAAAATATATATAAACTAGAATAAACCCAAAAACAAAGATAAAAGAATTTATGTAACAACAAGTCTTAAAAACTTGAAAAGCACTAATTATATTGATAATTTCTAAATGATACAAAAAGCTGAATAGAAATCACAAAAACAAAAGACTAGCTGAATAAAGAATTTCTAATTAAACCCTTTAACCTATGTTCAAAAAGCAAAATTTGATGGGATCATAGTTTTAAAATTCAAAATGATATTATTAAACAATAGAAGCATTTGTTAAAAAAAAATCATCTAATATTTTAAATCAACCAGAAAAAATAAACGTACAACCATATGTTAATGGACTAACTAAAACTAAAAGTTGATTAGAAGAAAACAGTAAAATGGGTGTTGAAAATTTGAAAACAGTTGATTAAAATTTCATAATTGAATTCAAGAATTTTTTTGCTCCTACAATGTAAGAAAATAAAATAAGCCGTGGGAAGATTATAAATTCAAAAGATTAAAAGTTGCATTAATAGTTTTACATCCATCCATCCACTATCATGGGTGTCAAACTAGTCTCATAAATAAAAAAAAACAAATTGACAAAATAGCCCTTAGAGCATAAAGAAAGGAAGAAGCTTTGAGGGGCAGGAGAAAAGGGTGTTGTGTTCGTCCTTACCAGAAGACAAGACAAGAGTGTGTGTTAGATCGGATTCAATCCATCCAAGAGTTTTGTTTATTCGATTGTTCTTTTTCCTCGAGCACAATTTCGAATCCCAATTGACGGAATCATAAAGCTGCAAACACCAGAAGCAAATTCGTCTTCTTCGTTAAATTGGAAAGAGTCAAACTTTTATTTAACCCAGAAGCGAGCTGGAGAAAATTCGTCGTTGTCGTCTACAGTCTCTCCTTTGATTCTTCTGAGTTTTCTCTCAATCAGGTTCCAATTCGCTCTCAAAACCCTAACTTGGTTAGTTCTCGATTTGAAACCCTAAGTTCTTAAAAAATATATATTTGATTAGGGGTGATTTGTTTTCGAGCTCATATTCTTCCCAAAGGATGTAGCTTTCCTCTGCTTATGTCTCCTTTTGCTTAATTCGTATGCGGTGGTGGTGTAGTTTGGTGGGCTCGAGATCACCTTTTGAATCTATCTTTAAACTCTCACTTGCTATGTTATAAAGAAAGCTTACAACTTTGAAGTGAATGCGCTACCTATTAAGTGAATTCACCTATATCTACTTAGAGTTTCATTGAATATATGTTGATTTAGGCTTTACTTTTATGTTTCAGGGTTTAGTTTATGCTGTTAAGAGATATTGCCAGAAAAAAGAAGAAGTGCAAGTCCATGTAATGGTGCTAGAGTGCAGATTGTTCTTAGAGTTTATAGGCCGGCTATAGTTTGGAGATATGCAAAGGTACCATCCTGCAAACTGCACTAGTGCAGTCAACAATAGCGCTACAGGTGGTGGTTCATCAGGTCGATCTGATTCCTCTTCCATTGGAAACTACTCCTTAAACTCCAGGCATGTCCTAGTCTTTTCCTTAAACTACTCTTTATTATGTTGATACACTTTGAAGAACTTCTTTTTGTTTTACTGCAGGAGGCCACCACCGTTGACACCCTACAAGTTGAAATGTGAAAAGGACGGTCTCAACTCCCGGTACTTTCTCTTTCACATTTTGGATTTTCCCATTATATTTGATCCCCTGTTTGAGTTCTTGTGATTTCACTATTTTATCTCCACAAGGCTCAAGTCCTTTTAACCCTTGGCGACTCTTTTCCATCTTTCATTTACTTTCTTACATGATTTGTATTTCTCTAAAAAAAAACTGCAGACTTGGACCGCCTGATTTTCATCCTCCAACAGCAACTTCTCCCGAAGAGAACCTAACCAAAGAGTATGCTCAGTCTGGATACAAGGAAACTGTTGATGGACTTAAGGTGCGATCCACTGAATTAGTTAACTATGCCTCCTGTTCTTGCTATTTAAAAACGTAGAAAATCATGATTAACTATTATTATTGACATGTTTGCAATATACCTTCGACCCATGTCTACGCTATTTCCAGTAGATGCTCGAAATTTAAAGTAGGAATAATGTCTTTACTGAGGCAGAATGTGCATTGGAGTGATGATTTCTAATTGAGGTTCTGTTCCTTTTGGTCCTTCTAGGAAGCCGATGAGATTATATTGACTCATTTCCATACTTTTTCCAAGCCTGTTGTCCTAAAGTGCAAAGAGGTACGGTGTTAGAGAGTATAGACTGTGTTTTTTCTCCCTTAATCTCTATTGGAGTTCATTTGTTTGTTCTTGTGAAACTATATTCAATCCTATCCCGCAGGCTGTCAGAAAGTGTTTTAGAGCTATCAATGAGTCTCGTGCACTGAAGCGCAAGGTAAGCTAGAGATTCTGACTCCTTTCCTTTTCAATTAAGCGTGCAGAATATTAGGGTTGCAGACCCAATCACATTGCCTATACTTTTTAATCTCCCGATTTATATGGCAGGCTGGTCAGGTTTATGGGGTGCCTCTCTCCGGTTCGCTTCTATGTAAGCCTGGATTTCCAGAACTAAGATCCTGTGGGGAGGAGACGAAGAAAAAATGGATTGAGGTGACATATCGCTATGCTTATCTAACAATACTCTTTTGGTTCATGTTTGTTGCTGTTCATCTGGTATAGCTTCCAGTAGATAGACATGGCCGCCTATTTACCTAATTTTAATGGCTCTGTGAAAACTAAATATTCAAGTCTTATTGCTTGTTATGGAATTTTGATAAATTGAAAGCACATGTTTTTTTAATCTTGCTGAAGTATAAACTCATTCATGCTCTCATTTTTTTTCTCAGAGTTTATCACAGCAGCACAAGCGATTGCGCTCTTTGGCTGATAACATTCCTGGATATAAGAGAAAAACCTTATTTGAAGTCCTCATAAGGAACAATGTTCCGTTACCGAGAGCTACTTGGTTTATAAAAGTGACTTATCTTAACCAGGTACGTTGTTGGGAACAATTCGATTGTCTATAACTATAATCTCTTCGGCGTTGGAGGATATCAATTTTTGTTTTCAACTTGCAGGTCCGACCTAGTTCCGGGTCTATTCTTTCAGGGACACCTGACAAAACACAAATTACTCGGTGTGAGCAATGGACAAAAGATGTTGTTGACTACCTGCAATACCTCTTGGATGAACTTCTGTCACGGAATAATTCATATCCTTCTCAGCAAACTAGAGATAGGTCGCCACAGATGCTTTATACAGGATCAATTCAAAAGATAAGTCCAGCATCAGCAAGTCTTTACGGTGAGGAAACATCTCTGCATTTTAAGTGGTGGTATATGGTGCGTCTTCTACAGTGGCACCTTGCGGAGGGGCTTCTTCTTCCTAATCTCATTGTTGATTGGGTTCTCAGACTCTTACAGGTATGCTTCTAGATTAATTTTATTGATCCAAGATGATGATATTTTAGTCTTCAGCTTCTTGATTTCCCCTTCTGTTTTGTTGCAGGAAAAGGAGGTCTTTGAGACTTTGCAGTTGTTACTCCCCATTGTATACAGTGTTTTAGAGAGCATTGTTCTCTCTCAGACATATGTGCAGAATCTTGTGGCTATTGCTGTCCGTTTCATCCAAGAACCTGCTCCTGGTGGATCCGATCTTGTTGATAACTCCCGACGAGCCTATACTCTCTCTGCTTTAACTGAAATGATTCGCTACTTGGTACTGGCTGCACCCGACACATTCGTTGCTTCAGATTGCTTCCCACTACCTCCTTCCATAGCAGCATGTGGACCCAATGACGCGAGCTATGCATCAAAAGCATATGAGAATCTGGAAAAGCTGAGAAGTAATTCTGCAGAGATTTCTACCCAGTTTCAAGGGAGAGGAGTTGATTCTCGTTTTGAGTTTCTTTCTTTTGATTATACCATTTCAACGGTTCAGAGAAGTGCAGATGATTTGGCAAAGATAGCTAGCGCTGGCTATCCTCAACATAACGGGGCTAAAGCTGTTCAGGCATTGGATAAAGCTTTATCGGACGGAGATATCAGAGCTGCTTACGGTTATCTCTTTAAAGACCTCTGCAACGGAGCCGTCGAGGAGACCTGGATTGCTGAAGTCAGTCCATGCTTAAGAACATCTCTTAGATGGATAGGGGCTATTAGCGCATCCTTTGTTTGCTCCGTTTTTTTCCTTATTGAATGGGCGACATGTGATTTTAGAGATTTCCGGGATGGTGTGCCTAAAGATATCAAGTTCTCTGGCAGAAGAGATTGTTCTCCGGTGCATTTAGTTATTCAGCTTCTGAAGCAAAAAAGTCTGGGTGGGGAATTTGCAGCTCGCAGAGGACAGAACCATCGCAGCAATTTTCTTGGTGTTTCTAAACCTAGCGGGTCGATGGATGCATTTGAAAGTCCGGGCCCATTACATGATATCATAGTCTGTTGGATTGATCAGCACGAGGTACACAGGGGTGGAGCAAAGCGCTTGCAGTTACTCGTTTTTGAACTTATACGTTCTGGAATCTTTAATCCCGTAGCATACGTGAGACAACTCATACTTAGTGGAATGATTGATGTGATTCAACCTGCTGTTGATCTTGAAAGGAGAATGAGGCATCATCGCATACTGAAACAGCTACCTGGTTGTTTTGTACATGCCACCTTAGAGGAAGCACAATTTTTAGGAGGATATAAGCTTTCTGAGGCTGTGAGAACATATTCAAATGAACGGCGCCTTCTTCTGCGAGAGTTGCTTGTTGGTAAAGGTAAACATGTCAATACTTTAGCTCTGTCAGATCAGAAGTCAAAGAAAAAATCCACTTCATTTCCTTTGGTTGATTTGCCAAGGACGTTTGATGCCATGGGCGATAGTGAGGGACTTCGAAAACATACCAAGAGCAGTGTAGATATTAGAGAACTGAAGGAGCGCATAGCAGCCCTGCTGCAGTTTCCCCGTATGTCTTGCGGTGTGACAAACCCAGTACCAGATGAATTTCAAAGTAGTGTTAAGGGATCAATTGGATCTGTGTATAGCAAGGTGGATCAACTAGAAGCTACACCAGGGTGTGAAGACTGTAGAAAAGCAAAAAGACCGAAAATGGATGATGAAAAGAGCTCTTGGAGTTCATCAATTATATCAGATGAAGAAGATAACTGGTGGATCAAGAAGGGATTGAAAACAGTGGAGCCTTCTCTGAAGGTTGATCCTCCGATAGAGTTGACTAAACAAGTACCGAGGGGTAGGCAGAAAATGGCGCGTAAAACACAATCTCTGGCTCAACTACAAGCTACTAGGATTGAAGGTAGCCAGGGCACTTCAACTAGTCATGTTTGTGATAGTAAAGTAAGCTGTCCTCATCATGGCCATGGAGTGGAAGGAGAAAACCATTGGGTGGTTGATGTGTTTAGAACTTCTACCCCTGTGGATATTGTATCTGTTGGAAACTCTTTGAAGCAGCTACAGTTTGTTGATAAGCGGTCTATTGCGGTTTGGCTTACAACTGTGGTTCGGCAACTTATTGAAGAGTCCGAAAAGAGCAGTGTGAAAGTTGGGCAGTTCAACAAAGCTGCTCCAGTTGAAGAGAGTAGGATAACGAGGTGGAAGCTTGGGGCAGACGAGCTATCTGCCATATTATTTCTCATGGATCTCTCTCTGGATTTGGTTTTAGTGGCTAAATTTCTTCTTTGGTTATTGCCAAAGGGCAACAGTAGTCCAAATTTTGCCATTCAAGGTGGGAGAAACCTTGTAATTATGCCAAGGGACGTTGAAAACAACACGTGTGAAGTAGGGGAAGCTATTCTAGTATCATCACTTAGGAGGTGTGTTTTACTTGCCGTTCTATAAAATGACACTAATCATCTTTATTTTGACGATATATTTCTAAATACTTTATTGGTGCATGTGTGCGCTCATTTTTTTGCAGGTATGAAAATATTCTACTGTCAGCAGATCTTGTTCCTGAGACCATGACAGCTTTGATGGCACGTGCTGCATCACTTATGTCCAGTAATGGAAAGATTTCTGGATCAGCAGCCTTAGTTTATGCTCGCTATATATTGAAAAGATATGGAAGCCTTCCCAGTGTGGTGGAATGGCATAGCAATTTCAAAGCAACATGTGAAAAGAGGCTTCTTTCTGAACTTGATCATACGCGACCAGGAAACGGTGAGTATGGAATCCCCCTTGGGGTTCCAGCAGGAGTAGATAATCCAGATGAGTATTTACGTAAAAAAATCACTCGTCCTTCAAGAGTGGGCTTGACTATGAGAGAAGGTGTGCAACGAAAAGTTGAAGAGGCAACTCAGTATCTCAGAAAACTCATGGGTACTGGTACCATGAAAGCCTCCTCACCTGCTGAGAAGAATGATTACGGGTATCAGGTGGCTCAACAAATTGTAGTTGGGCTAATGGACTGCATTAGACAGACTGGCGGTGCAGCTCAAGAGGGTGATCCCTCTTTGGTTTCTTCTGCGGTTTCTGCAATAATAAACAGTATAGGGATTTCCATGGCAAAGAATTCAGATCTCTCTGTTCATCCATCTGGCGTAGGTTCATCTAATATCGCACGATATGTTCTGCAAATCCATATAACCTGTCT
Source organism: Brassica napus (assembly GCF_020379485.1). Taxonomy (NCBI): domain Eukaryota; kingdom Viridiplantae; phylum Streptophyta; class Magnoliopsida; order Brassicales; family Brassicaceae; genus Brassica; species Brassica napus. The sequence continues at coordinate 590,457 of NC_063442.1, forward strand.
GTGCCTTCTTAAGGAAGCTCTTGGAGAGCGACAAAGCCGAGTCTTTGAAATAGCGCTTGCAACAGAAAGTTCCACTGCTCTTTCTGGAGCCTTCGCCCCTGGGAAGGGATCCCGAAGTAGTCAGCACCAGCTCTCTCCTGAATCCTTTGATTCAAATGCGAACATCACCACAAATGATATGCCTAATGGTAGTGGAAAAATACCGCTGAGCAGAGCAACAAAAGTTACTGCAGCTGTATCTGCACTTGTTATTGGTGCTATCACACATGGCGTTATAACTCTTGAGAGGATCGTTGGTTTGCTGAGACTAAGGGAGTACTTAGATTTTGTTCAGTTTGTAAGGCGTACAAAATCGAGTTCTAATGGCAGTGCTAGGTCTGTGGGAGCCTCTAAAATGGAAAACCCTGTTGAAGTTTATGTACATTGGTTCAGACTTCTCGTTGGTAATTGCAAAACTGTTTCGGAAGGGCTTGTTTTGGAGCTTGTGGGAGAATCTTCCGTGGTGGCTGTATCGCGTATGCAGCGCATGCTTCCGCTGAAATTGGTCTTCCCACCAGCGTATTCTATTCTTGCTTTTGTTCTGTGGAGGCCTTTTGTTTCGAATGGTAACTCTAACTCCGGCCTCCATGATGACACTCACCGCCTTTATCAGTCTTTAACAATGGCCTTCCACGATGTGATTAAACACCTTCCTTTCCGAGATGTGTGTTTGAGAGACACCCAGGGACTTTATGAACTGATAGTTGCTGATTCCACAGACGCTGAGTTTGCATCTGTACTTGAGTTGAATGGTTTGGATATGCACCTGAAAGCCGTGGCCTTTGCTCCTCTTCGTGCACGTCTTTTCCTAAATTCATTAATTGATTGTAAGGTGCCATCCTGTGGTTACTCCCACGAAGGAGGAGGAGGAGTTAGTGAAGCAGCAAAAAACCGACACCAGGGAAATGGAACAAGTCTTGTGGACAAGCTCGTATCTGTATTAGATTGCCTGCAACCTGCAAAGTTTCACTGGCAGTGGATTGAACTCAGGCTGCTTCTAAACGAACAAGCACTAACTGAGAAACTTGAAAATCACGACATGCCATTGACAGATGCAATACGATCTTCCTGTCCTACCTCTAATGAGAAGTCTGAAGCCTCTGAGAATGAGAAAAATTTCATTCAAATCCTCCTCACAAGGTTGTTAGTGAGACCTGATGCGGTTCCACTTTTCACGGAAGTGGTTCATCTCTTCGGTAGATCGGTTGAGGACTCAATGCTGAAGCAAGCTGAATGGTTTCTAGCAGGTCAAGATGTTCTTTTTGGACGAAAAACAATCAGGCAAAAGCTGATTATAGTAGGTGAAAGCAAAGGACTTCCCACGAAACCTCAGTTTTGGAAACCTTGGGGTTGGTGCAATAACTCCAGTTCTGATCCTATCACGGGAAACAAGGCAGCAGCAGGGAAGAAAAGGAAGTTGGAAACTGTTACTTCTATGGAAGAAGGAGAAGTGATCGAAGAAGGGTTGGGTTCAAAAAAGTTATTATTAGATGAGAAGAATCGTCTCTGCTTTGGGGTTACAACTGAGAGGGCTTTTGTTAAGCTAGTGCTACCATGCATAGATCAAAGCTCTGATGAATCTAGAAGTACCTTTGTGAATGAGTTGGTAAAGCAGTTTAGCAATATTGAGCAGCAGGTAAGTTCTGTTACCAACCGCATCACTAAACACATGGGAACTGCTTCATCTGGGTCTACTGAGGTTTCATCAAGTAAAGGAAGTACTCGGAAGGGCCTTCGTGGTGGTAGCCCTAGTTTAGCAAGAAGATCCGCAACAACAAATACTACTGACACCGTGCCACCACCACCACCTTCCCCTGCTGCTTTGAGATCTTCTATGTCTTTGCGGTTGCATTTTCTGCTAAGATTATTGCCTGTCATCTGCAGGTACGTAATAATTTTGCTTCTCATTCAGTTTAACCGATTTTTTGTTGGAAAAGTCATATGTTACCTAATCAAAGGCTGAGTTATATCTTCTTCTTTTTTGCAGGGAACCGTCGTTTAGGAACACGAGACACACACTTGCGTCTACTATAGTTCGTCTGCTTGGAAGCAGGGTAGTTTATGAAGATTCATCTCCGCGTAATGACTTATCAAAGTCGGAGACAGAATCAACAACAGATCCATCTTCCATGGCAGATCTTTCTAATGAAGTCTTATTTGACCGTTTACTGTTTGTACTCCATGGGCTGTTAAGCAATCACCAGCCAAATTGGCTAAAGCCAAGGTCTTCTTCCTCTAATGAATCATCCAAAGACTTTACCTTGTTTGATCGTGATGCAGCGGAGAGCTTACAGGTTTGTCAAACAAAATTTATAAAACCCTCCACGGTCTGTGTTCACTTGACTGAAAATAATGATTTTTTTTTTTTTTTGCAGAATGAGCTTTCGCGTATGCAGTTACCAGACACCATTAGATGGCGGATTCAAGCAGCAATGCCAACCCTCCTTCCTTCTCTGCGTTGCTCTCTCTCGTGTCAGCCACATTCTGTTCCGCCAACCGCACTCACACTTGTTCAACCATCGGGATCTGCTGCTGCTGGTCTCAATCAAAGAAACTCCCCTGCCATACCAAAAACCGTAACAGCAGCAGGGCAAGGGAAGTTGAAGCAGACGATGTTGTCACAGTCTCAGCAGCAGCAAGAAGCGGAAAACACGGATGTGGTTGTCGACCCATGGACGCTTTTGGAAGACGGGACGAGCTCAGGTCCATCAAGCAGCAATCCTTTAAACAACAGTGACATGGGCAATGTTCGAGCCACATGCTGGCTAAAAGGTGCAGTGAGGGTCAGACGTACTGATCTCACATACATTGGTTCAGTGGATGAAGACAGCTGAGAATGAGTATATAGTTTCTTTTGATGATCATGAGAGAGAGAGAGAGAGAGACAAGCAAAGAAGCTTTTTGGATCTTCGGTGCCTTTGAAAGACTGTATCTCATTTATTGAGGGGCTGGCTCATCATAAGAAGACTGAAGCAGGCAAAGTCCATTTCATTTATTGAGAAATCTCTACGAGAGTCTTGTCTGTCTGTGTGGCTTCTTCTTCTTCTTCAGTTCTTTTGTATTTTAACTACTACTAACTAACCCTTTTTTTTTGCTTACACCACCCGGACCCAATGTTGGTTCGGAACCCTGTTGTATATAAATAGGGATTCATCATTCGATAATTAGTTGTCTCAATTATTATCATTGTCTATCTTCTAAATAATATTTTACCCTTGGAACTTTTTATATGTAGCAGCTTCCTTCTTGAATCACTTTTCTCTCTTCATACACGAGTTTGATGGTGGGAAACTTAGCTAATTATTCTTTCCCCCTCCCTGTGGTATCTAATATATATATGTTCTTTTTTGAAGGGGGAAACTTTTATAAAACAGATTTTACATTGATCTATCTGATCTACAGAAGATGAGAATAGAAGGACAAGAAGAAACAGAAAAAACTCAGTCAAAAGTTAAACAACTTATTCACTACCGCTCATGGTTTTGTCTACATAGAGAACATCATCAATCCAAGCAACTATGTTAAAAGCTAAACCTTCAAGTACTCTTGAATAGCTCTCCAACACTGCTTTCCCAACATCCTGACAAACCAAAAAGAAACGAAAAGACAACATTTAGCTATCAAATAACTCTTGTATTTATTACAATCAAATTCAATGACTTCAGTTTGTTTTACCTTGTTGTACTGAATCTTGCATATATCTAATGATGTCTGAGACAACTCTGGGTAACGCTGTTTCAAACAGAAGAGAAGAGTTTCTGCTCTCTCTGCCATTACATAGTTCTTGTCTGTTCTCTCCGTAGTTGACATAAGATCTTTCACCATGTTCCATGAGTTCTTAGAGTTACTTAGACAAGCTTTGCGTCTCCATGTGTACATTGAAGCTTCTACTCTATCTGCTAACTGCACAGCTTCGTGCTCAGATGCTATGTTCAGACAATCTAAGAGTTTCTCAGGGAAAAACCGACCAGAACCACTCATGTAGCGGTAGATTGAATCACCAACACTGCTTTTACCACACTGTAGACATAGAAAAAACATCACAAATGGTTTAATAAACAAAGGGCTCAGAATAAGAATCTAGTAATAAGAGTGAAACAAATAAAAACCTTAGGAAGAGTAGCCATATAAGACTCTGGAATCTCCATTTCACTGAGGATGCTACTGTTGATAGCCATTGCAGCTTTGTGTATCTGATTAGTACTCTCCCTCTTGTTTTTGAGTTGTTTTCTTGCTTTGTCTGACAAACCTTCTGGAGGAACAAGAGGAACTGGTAACCACCACTTCTCTTCTTTCCTCTGTACTATAACTTTCCTGAAGGACCCAGTGGCAGAACGTGCAGATTTCATTGACAGACTTCCTTCTTCTGCATACCAAAACTCTGTGTTCTGAAAACCATCCAACACTTCCTGTTTTTTTTTTTTTTTTTTTTTAAACGCAAAGATCATAATTAGTTCTTTTGATTCATAATTTTTATGAATTAATCTTAGGATAATTAGATGGTACCATAAGCATGGAATCTAGCTTTCTCAAAGCAGGTAAGTTGATATAGATATCTGCTCTTGGTCTACTCTCCATCACCTCAACAGTAGTTCCATTGCTTAGACTCTGACATCTAGGAATGAACTCAACTATGTAATCGCATACCGATAAAAGACAATTCATTTCTCTCTTCCACAATGCTCTCTTCTCTGTTTCTAACGGCTCTAATCTCAGATTCTGACCAAACACTGTAGCTGCAAGCAAACATTTAAAAAAAAAAAAAGAAGATTGGAGGAAGAGTTTAGATTTTTCTGAGACAAGAACATATATATATATAGGCTGTGTGACTCTGACTGACTGAGTCTTAAATTACCATAAAGATTGGTAATAGCATTTGAGATGGTCACAGCAGTACAAACTCCTTTACCACTTCCTGACATATCTTCTCCAAGTAGAAGCTTTGCGAATCTTTCCTTCATTGTCTCAAGTTCTGTATAAAAAAATCTAGAACACATTTCATTAGTTTCAGAATATTTTATAAAGAAAAGTAGAAGAGAGATGGAACACAGCACCTGGTTCTGAGATTTCTTGAGCTTCAAGAATTTCATTTGTTTGAAGCTCTAAACCAGTAGTGAGACATTAAGAGCTCTTGGATTCAGTGAGGACAGGCCAATCAGAAGGAGAAGGTTCACTACAGGAGCTGCTGGTTTCATCTATTTGGTCTGAGAAGCCCGAAGTACTCTCTGAACAAGTTCGAGGGTAAACAAAAGAATCCATGCTCATCGTTAAAGAAACCGGAGTTTCTGATGTTGAATTATCATTTGGGTCAATGGATGATTGATGATGATGATAAACTCTATCTCCGTTTTCATCTGGATTCAATACATTCTCCATCTTCTTTTCTAGCTAAAAACAAAACTCTCTCTCTTTGTGCTCTTGATCTGTTTCTTGTGAAGAAGTATCACAAAAAAAAAATGTAATTATATTTAAGCTTTTGATGCGTTTATCAAGAGACACTAGAATATGAAATTTGAAACCAGGAATTTGTTTATGGATAGTGAAATTTCTAGGACCAAAGAACTATAAAGTCAGTAATATATTTTAAGAAAAGAAGCAAAAAGCAGATATAAGAAAAAGAACGCATGCAATTTTATCTTTGAGTTTTGCTGAATATGTAATTCAAATAAAAGAACGTTCAAAGTAAAATGAAAGCAACGGTCTCTATATTGATTTACCTTTAAAAGCTTCTGCTACGATTTGAAGTTTTGAACCGTTTAAAGCAAAATTTAAACGTACGTTGAAAAAATAATCCAACTCACTCCGGTTGAATCAGAAACCCTCTGTCTTGTGGAAGTTTCAGGTAAAGAAGCCTACCGGAAAAGGGAGCAATATGGAACGTCCGATGAAAAGAACGATTGCTTTAACGGTTCAGATAATGTTGAAGTTGGTGGCTTCAACAAGCGTTGTGGTTCTTATGAGAAATACCCTTATATGGAGGTGTCTTAAACTATTTGTCTATGTGCTTCGATAATACTCTCTGGCTTTCTTGTTGGCTCAAATATGGACTAATTATCTTCATACAGTAAGCAAATCTTGATTATTGGATCCTTTGACTAATGACTGCACATTTACCTATGCTTTCTTTTATTTTTTTATTTCATTGTCAAATCAAACTATACAAATCAAATGATTTTCTCGCTTTACGAATTTAGAGATCTCCAATGTAAATTTAGCATTGTTTTTTTTTTGTTACAACTTAAAATCCCGGGGTTATTTAAGAATAAAAAAGTCGATCATGATCAATTTGTTGAAATTTAATTTTATTAAAAGATTTTCATGTTTTTGTGAAGGTTCAACGTATATATGATATATATCACCTGATCTTGACCATAGTAACCATTCTTTAATTAAGAACTAATCTCTGGTCGGTCTTGCAACGCCTCTACTGAAAATTTCATTTTATCTTTATGTGTCTATCGTTTATTAAAATTAGATCAACTATCCACATGGCTGGAGTTTGCATGTAGGCCACACGATCAACTGCAAGTCTGCAACTCATAATAGGTGACTAGTTTTATCAATTTGAATTATGTTCTTATAATTTAGCACATGATAACCTTTTTTTTGGTACGAATGTTAAGGAGGAGACAATATATATATATTGCATGGTTCGTGCGTAAGACAGAGACGTGCGTACCATTTTCTCGTTGTAACAGAGCCCACCTATCTTATGCATATATTTTATTCCTGGGTTAGTATTTTAATATACTAATGGCATTTTATTATATTAATTACTTCCAACATCTACCTGCTATAGTTTTTTTTGTTATCATTTATTTAACATATCTAACATATTCAGGAAAAATCAGTTTATACACTAAAAGTCTAAAACTAATGCCTGAATGCTTATATAATATAAGTAACACAAAACTTTAGATTATTAATAGAAATCTCTGTTTTGTTATATAAAAGTAAGGAAATTCAGTAGCAAAATTATTCATCAAACAACGTAACTTTTTTGTTTGTAACATCAAACAACGTAACTAAAACAGTTTAAAAAAAAAAAAACAACGTAACTAAAAACAAAAATAGGTAGAAAAGAAATAGCAAATAGAAATATCTAATAATTTAATTAATCCCCAAAATATGTAAGCTAGGTTGTTAGCTATGGTTGAGAAATTAATTGAAACTAAGAAAAATGTTTCATTGAAAGATAAATGCATGCCATTTATTATATTAGTCTATTAGAGATTGAAGGTGAAAAAAATAAAAGTCATCAATAGTTTCTTATTCTTGCCCATCACGATACCGTGAAATGGTTGATTGAGAAACTGAAATCCCTAGCTACGAATAGAAAATTGCTTTTATAGACGACCGAACAATAAAGAAGTTCTGCATTGATGAGACCTTGCATTCTTGCCCATGCAGCTGTGAACCTATAATGTTTGTACAAACTTAGAAATCAAACAAATGTGTCATCTCGCTAGTAACTGACAACTAATCCAAATATTTTTTTTTGCGTGGCAAGTATCAAGGGCTAATGACGACCTGGTTTGCAGCAAGAGATCTAGGACAGTAACTCTGCTTTTTCTACTAGCTATTGACAACAATGTCACATTTATTGTAACAATGTTCTCTGTCTGAAATAAATGTTAAATTCTTTTAAAAAAATCCCATCTGTTTCAAAAATATATGTTTTGGAGATTTTCACAAATATTAAAAATCATTTTAAATTTTGATTATAAATGCATTATTTTTATGTTTAACTATTTTTCATAACTTTTAACCAATAAAAATTCAATAAACATAGTTAATTTTTTTTTGAAATTTACAATTCATCATTATTACCTCATAAAAAGTGCATTAAAAATGTAAAATATAAATTTTATTGAATTTTTTTTCTTCTAAAAATGGAACAGTTTTAAACACAGGGAGTACTAACTCAGTTTCATAAAAATGTATATTAGAAAACAATTGTTTCAAGAAAAAAATATTTTTATATTTTCAATGTATTTTTATCAGATAATAATGATGAATTGTAAACTTTGAAAAAAATTAATTATGCTTATTGAATATTTATTGGTTAAAAGATATGAAAAATAGTTAAACACAAAAAATAATGCATTTATAATCAAAATTTAATATATTTTATTAATAGGAAATTTTTTTGTAGACGACCAAACAATAAAGAAATTCTGCAACTATGAGACCTTGCATTCTTGTCCATGCAGCTGTGAACCTATAATGTTTGCACAAACTCAGAAATCAAACAAATTTCTCATCCTAGTAACTGACAACTAATCCGAATAGGGTTATGTAATACTACTAATTAAGCGTTATGTGAGCCATCAAAATAATGAAAAAAAGACAGCTGAAGTAAATAGTTTTGAGGCTAAACCTTTGATCATTTTAGTTATCTTTTAGTTGATATTTGGTTGTTTTCCGGAAACAATAGATGAGAAACCTTAACAAAGGGAGCTTCATCAGATTCAGAACTGGAGAAATCATTGGCTCTTCACGGTTTTTATCCTCTATCTTCACTTCCCATGCCTTGTTGATACGCAATTTATCCTACAAAAATAAAATACAAAAGATCTATGTTATTTATGTTCAAAAGAACTCCAATTGTCTAGAGTAATTACTGAGTTACCGCTGCAGTGAATCTGAAGCCAAGTTTTAGTTCGCCTTTAAATGTGTCATCGTCAAGAACAACATTGTATGGAGCTGGTTTGACTTCTATGTATCCTCTGTCACGTCCTTCGGTTATTATCCCTCCAAGATGAATTCTGTACCAAATCAGTCACATATGGATGGTATTATTATGTCTTAATATTGCTATGCTAATTAACTACACTCATTTCTAAAACAAAAACTTACATGGTTTCACCGACAAATCCACCATCTTTGAAGAGCTCTTTGTCCATGATTCTAACCTTGATGTGGGTCAGCTTCTTCCATTGATACATTGGGAAATCGAACACAAACTTTTGGTTCCACAATGTGTTGTCATTATCACCTGCTTTCACAACACACATATCTTTTGTAATAAGCTTGGCAACAAAAAAATTTCACTAACAAAACATAAAACCTTTTGACATTTTGCTTCGGTATTCCTTTGTCCCACATTGTAACAACACATAATACACAGGACTTCCTGCAACCAAATACTCGAAATGAGAGCTACTTAAGTTTGATAACTGATTAGATATACAAACATATGAAAAACGTTTTTATCTTTTTAAGTCACCAATAAAATTTGTGTGTGTGATTCCATGAGCATCAACGAGAAGTACTTCCAGTTTTCCTCTCTTCTTAGGTGCCATTAATTAAGTTTCAAATTTAACCAAGAAACTAAAAAAACTCTAAAGGCTTAAAGGAACTGGGGAGAATGCAAGTGAAACCAGTGACTTTTATATTGCTCCATAACATTTACTACTTCTTTACAGGCTCTATATGAGTTACCAAGTAGCACCACAAATAATGCATTTAGTTAAGAAATAATAAACAGTCCTGAATAAATTAACATTTTAAGTTACATTCTCTGGCTAGTAACATTTCAATCCGTTTATTTAGGACTCAGCAAGAAACTGAAGCGTTACATAATTAAAAAGATCAACCAAATAATCTGAGAATCTTCAGAGTAAAGGTGAATCCAAATCATTGTTATGAAAGATGATTAGTCCGACAAATATAACCAATCAAGAACACTATATAGGAGAGAAGATGACAATGTCTAAAATTCCAAGCAACCAGTCTTGGCAAAGATTACATAAATACAAACTCGCAAAACTCGATGTAACTAATTCAACAAAGTCCAAAAAAAAAAACAATATAACATTTCATCAAAAGTTTAGGAAATACAATATTACTTTTACCAAAATCATTAAAAGATCCCTAAAGGGATTTTCATATAATCTCACCAATGACTCTCCTCAGCTCTCTCTTAATCATCCCTACCGACGCAACTGCAGCCCCACGAAACTGCATGACATCAAAAATATTACGTATATATATAGGTCAAGATAACAGAAATGACATCAAGATAACGAAGATTTTCTTAAAGAATTTACCTTTGCCTTGAGATTAAGTGTGAGAAACCCATTAAGTGTGTAAGATCTAACAGAGAAAGCATCCATGTGAAGTTTGCTCAGAGTTTCCATGATGTCCGCAACTATGTAGTCTCTGTAAGAACATCTTACTTCCATCACAACTTCTGTTTCTTTCAGTTTAACTCTCAAATGTGTCTCATCTCTCACTATAGTGACTTGTTCCGTTTCTCCTGAGTTTCCATCGATCTTCGTGCTCTCATCATAGTTCCCTGATGTCTCCTCGATTAACACAGAGTCGTTAACGCTCTTTCTTTGTCTCTCTGCGAAGTTAACCGAGCCCATACAAGATTCTAGCTCTTCTACTCTTCCCTCTAGTTCTTGCAAGTACTTGATTGTGTTGTTCAGTATTTCTTCTTTATCAACCTGCAGAGTTATTCCAAACAGAGTCTTGGTTTCTAATACAGAGCAAATATAACATAGTATAGGTTTATTATTATTACCTGGTTGACAGTGGGAACCATAGCTTTAAGGACACTGAACTTTTCGTTCTCTTTTCTTGTATCCCAAGGATCATCTTGATTCAGACCAAACGTCTTACTTGGGAGAGTTCTCTTTGTGTCTAAAGAGTGCATCAAAGGTACGTCTTGCAATATCTTCCTCAGCATGTTCTGTGACAAGGTCTGCAAATTGCTATGTTCCTGAAACAGAATTGAGTTTGGTTGCTCACGTTGCTTCCAACGCAAGAAACTTGACTCAGTATTAGTAGAAACAAGATCCGGTTGGAGATGAGGAATATCCTTATCAGCAGCGTATTTGAGTAGTGTTGAGACAGTTCTTTTGTAATGCACGTCTTCATCAGACTGAATCTGATGGTTCCCTTGGAGCACTGAGTTTGAGTTTCCATCACTGGTCTTGATTTTAGTTTGATACTTCTCATCATCGCTGTCTCGGCGAGCAGAGAAGGTGTATGAAGCGCAATCAGGTTTTGAAGTCTCCAACAAGCAAGACTTGATGTGTTGAAGCAGGCTATGGTCTTCTGAAATCTTTTATTGTTCATGAAGTAAATAAAACAAGTTTAAACGAGTTCCTTGTGAAGCAAGAAACTAATGTTAAATCCTTTGATATTAAGATAGAGAGAGAGTTACCAGTTCTGTGACGCCCAGCTCAATCACACCGCCCAAGTAAGGGAAACATACAACAGTCTGGAGAAGTCCCATCAAGACATAAGACATACATTCTACATTAGTTCTAACTGAAGTACAAATCTTAATTTAACAATTAAGCACTAAAATTTTATTTGTTGACGATTAACATACCTGAATTGATGCGCTCTAAAAAGAAGAAGCCATATGAACAGTCATGAAGAACAAAGCAGGTGGAAAGAGAACTATAGTCAGATATCTCTATTCTTTAAGAGATCAATATTCATGAAAAGGTTGTGGAATAAGACTTACTCTTGCTAACAAAGAGCGAGAGAAGAGTTTGTTATCTGTGTACTGAGCGTTGCAAAGCCATATGGTCTCACCCGTCACCAAAGCTCTTCCTGGCAAACTTAACAACCAAAAATAAAATCATGTTAGTTTTGGATCCTAAAGAAAGAAAAAAATTAAACGTAGTAATTGAGTATTATTACTTCAAATGCAAATAAATTGAAATACAAAAGGAATCCCAAGTACATAAACAGTATTTGTCAAAAAAAAAAGGGTACATAAACAGTACGTAAGAGTCACTCTTGTAATGAACATGGAAACCCGTGACCGCTCAGGTAATTAATCAACCCCCTTGACCAAACAAGTACATGAAATCTATAGGTGAGATTTGACCATAAGTGTGGAATCTTTTGAGATCCATGGTCCTCTTAAGACGACAATGAAGGGACGTAGTTCAATTCACTTTCATTCCCAAATTAGTACTTTTCCTATATGAATAGTTCTAAAAAGAGCTATTTATATATATTAATTTAATATTTAATAGTAGATGAGAGAGAACAAACCATTGAGAAGGAGAGAAGACATAGGACATGGAGACTATATAGTACCACTCTTCATCCGAGAGATCATCTGGTGACAACATCATACTTGTTGCACTGTTACAATTATGTTCCTCATCATCACCATAATCATCAACATCATGAGTAGTACTAATAGTAGTATTACTATCTCCTTCCAGCATACACAGATAAAGTTTCCTAAGTTGGTTGCTTCTCTGCAACGCATATTTATACTGAGCAGCTTCGTAACTCTTCTTCCTCTTCTTTATATCCCCGTTGTAACACCCTTCTTCCCACTCCAAAACCCTAAATATATAATATAGTACTCAAATATAAAAATATATATATACACCTTTTAACACATTATCTATAACAAGAAAAGGGCTATGCAAAGATGAGATGAATATCTATTTTTCGTATATGTTATTGTGAAAATATCAAGACCAACATATTTTATTTTGTTAGATTATACTTACCCAGGTTGAGTAAGTGAAGAGGACCAGAAGATTGCGTAGCTCCATTGAACACTTCTTAGAGCTACAGCAAGTTGCTTTCTTAGTAAGTTATTTTTACTTTTACTTCTTCCACTTGCTGCTTCCACACCACCAGCCATTGTCAAAGACGTATTGTAAATGTCTATGAGAACTGAGTTTATAACTCCAGAACCTAGGCAAATATAGGTTAATAAAAGGAGACAACCAAAAGGCCAAAGTTATTGAAGAAGTTTGATATTGAAGAATTTAACATTTTACCCACAAAAAAGGTTAGATACTGAAGCTTTATCTCCTTCTTTCTTCTTTCTCTTTATTGCTTTCTCTTTATCAGCTTGGTCGTGAAGGAAAGAGACTCAAGAGAGTACCGTCTTTAAAGTTGAGTAATGTGTCTGAAATCTGAATAGAGAGAGAGAGAAAGGTTGACTTAGGTCATGATCTTGGTTTTGGAGCGACTCATCTTTATACAATACATATGGTAATCGTGTTGGTAGATTCTATTTGGTGAAACCAAGGTAATATTCTCTAAATAAAGTGATGCTGAGAAAATGCAAAATGAAATATTCAGTAAATATATAGTGATTTTTTCTTCTTCTTTATCAGTGCTAGTTATTCGTTAAAAAACTTGTTATTCTCAAAAAGAAAAACTTGGTTATTACTACTATGATATGCTTTTCTTATTACGAATATTATGAATACAATAAAACATCTATAAATTAAATTCAGTTAAATAACAGTATAAATGTTATAAAATAATGATTTGTCAGTTTTGAAGCAGATCAGTGTAAATATATTAAATTTTGGGTAAGAACTTACCACATCTTCACCAATTTTGGGTCCACTATTCCTAAGGACGTTAGATTTATTTTGCACCACTCAAAACAATTTGAAAGGCAATGAAGTGAGAATAAGAGAGACCATTATGGTAGCAATTGTTTTGTTCATTTCATATCTCATAATGCTTGCCGGTAAGATTTGAAGAACGAAGCGTTAGAGCGATGATTATGTCCACATATAGCCACTGAATAATAGATTCCTAAGATGCAGGATAAAAGAGTGACAATACTGAAAAATAGATGATTCTTGAATCGGGAAAGAGACCACATAGCAGACAAGTAGGCTCAACATCATTTTCCCGAGAATTAAATCTATCAAAAATGGGATTGTGATTCAGTATGAACAACCATGTAGGAGCCGAGATACTGTTCCACACCAAAACAATGCCAAGAGGCTAGAGGTTTTAACACACGTGTAAAATACCAGGCTGCTCTTGGACTAAACCGGGGGAGTATACCTTCTCACCAACTGACCAGATGAGAGTGTCGTTTCCATCAGCTAGCTGGATTGATGAAATGAGGATAAGAAGCTGGAGTTAATGCAAGCACCAATCCAAATTAAATGAGAAACACTCATTTATAAATGCCAGTACCAAGTCAACAGGACCAGATGGTCCTATAAAATAAATCACTGGAGCAAAAGATCCCACCAGAAATAAATCTCGTCACCTCTTCGTAGTTTTATGCAGATAGCCAGAAGACGAATCTTCACAAGTCTTTTAAACATGAGGAGTTTGCATATTTAGAATATTCAGTGACTATGTTCAAAAAAAATATCCAGTGACCAAAATGAACATTCTAGAGAGGTATTTTCGTATAAACCAAGCAACACAAAGCTATTTTATCTCTTTGCTATGATATATTGCAACCAACATAATACCACAATATATTTTCTAGATTTTTTTTTTGTTTGAAATGATGATTTACTTTGTATTATGCTATTGTTAGTCATTTCATTTTTAGTCCAGGGACGGGAATGTATGGATTTTCGCTTAAAACTATTAAATGTATAATAAGTAACTAATACGCAATCTCGGGGTTTTTATGTATGTACTGTGTTAATACAACAAAGGGTTTTATAATCCTTTTTCTTTTTGAGAACTAAAGGGTTTTATAATCTTGTTATGTGGAAATGGAACATACGTTAATTAACCTCTTTGTTTGTTTCTCATCAATGTAAATCATCTTTTTTAATTACTCGTTCTCCAATACTATATGACAAACAGAATGTGCTTACACGTAGTTGCAAGAAAATGGAATATACTATTTGGTAATTAAGATTCCAATTTCTATGATATATATAAATGCGCATTTTATCCGAATAATTCCATAATTAGATACTCCTAGGTACTAAGACGTCGAATTATAAAAAAGAGAAACGAATACACAGAACTGTGCAAGTTTATGAAACCTCAAATAATAATCCTTTATTTTATACATCTAGTGTTATTTATTTATACCTTCAAGGTACTATTTTGGAAGAAAGTAAAAGTAGCAATAGAAAAATAAAGGCAATGAAAGACTAGTTGAGAAAGAAAAAGCTGAAATGAAGGCAAGAAACTCGTGAAAATAATAGTGGTATTATTGAGCCATCTCCGTCCACGAATCCCACATTAATTAGCAGTAACGCACCACTTTGTGGTTGCATGCATATTTATTTACATAACGACAAAACTTTGTGTTTAGTTCTATTAAATTATCTCTTTCCAACACCACATATATTCTCTTTTGTGTGAAATATTTGAATATGTGCTTATAGATTTTAAGAACATGGTCTGAGAGTGTCTATATTATTTTTGACTGATAAAAATCATTACTCTGAAACTGTAATCCTTCATCAAATTGTATTCAAGGAAAGCGACAAAAAGGAGAAAAGGTAAAATAAAGTAATAAGGAGTGCTGCTGCCGCGGTGAAAACAGTGAAATTCAAAAGTTTTAAAGGGTCACTGATTAGTTAAAATGCAAGCGACATAGGGAGCATTGATGACGGGCGACACAACTGACACAGTATTTGTTTTTGCACTATTTTTTTTCCACGACAATGCACTATCCTTCAGAGATAAGATAACTTTTTTTAACATCGTTTGTATAAATCGTATTCTTCTCCTTCGAAAATAAGTTTGAAAAAGCATATACACAAAAAAAAATCATATACACTCGTGCAAGTACAGTCAAACAATTTAAAACAGTACACATTTGTCCATAATAGTAAATAAAAACTCAAAAAACAAAAGATATTTACGAGCGTATTAGGGCCTTTTTAAAACAGTGAGCTGAGAGAGAGATAGACTTAATAGACCCAATAGATAAATGGGCTCAATAGAAGTTTCATTCTTAAAAGCCCATTGATAAACTTGACCCGCGCGGGACTTGTCCGACGTAGGAAATTTGACCGACATAGCGCCACGTGTGTGTGTGTGATTAAAAGACAAAAACTCTCAAACGGACGGATCTGAGTGAATCCGGACTAAACTCTTTTGTTCTGTTTTGTTTTTCATTTTCAAAAAAATTGATTTGATCGAATGGGTTCTTGGATCCGTGAAAAAGCATTGACACTTTCACGTGGGTTTTGATTGTCCCCATGTCTTCTCATAAAATCTGAATTTAGGATACACACACAAGTGAGAAGATTTTTTCGTAGTGATGGCGATTAGTTCGTCGATTCATACTGTTGTATGTCCAGTGAGCGTGAAGAAGCTCGGAGCTCCGGCGAGAGTATCTGCTCGGAGATGGCGCGTTGGAGAATGGCGTGGCGCCTCTACACTTTCTGGTGCTCGGCCTTTGGTTTTGGCCAAGGCGAAACAGAGAGGAGAGAGTGTTGAGGATCGAGCTCCTCCTATCGAAGATCAGCTCGTAAGTGTCTCATTATAGAGTTCACTGCTCGTAAGTTGTTTCTGATGTATTTTTTCATACATTTTCAATTTCTAGGCTGATGATGAACCATTTGTGCATTTTGACGAGCGTGATTTTGCCGGCACGGCGTCTGTTCCCGTCTATGTTATGCTCCCAGTAAGTTTTTTTTTTAATTTTGCTTTCTAGAGATCGGTTTGGTTGAGTCAAGTGTTGAATGAATGATATGATGATGTAGTTGGGACTGATTGATATGAACTCGGAAGTGGTTGAACCGGAAGAGCTCTTGGATCAGTTAAGAACCCTCAAGTCTGTTAATGTTGATGGTGTTATGGTTGACTGCTGGTGGGGCATCGTCGAGTCTCATACCCCTCAGGTCTATAACTGGAGCGGCTACAAGAAACTCTTTGACATGATTCGCCAGCTTGGACTTAAGCTTCAGGTGATCTCATCTTCTCATATAAAGTATTTTAGTGAGATGATATGTAGATAAACTGTTTCTTCTTGACTTCTTCAGGTTGTTATGTCGCTCCATGAATGTGGAGGCAATGTTGGAGATGATGTGCATATTCAACTCCCCGAGTGGGTAAGAGAGATTGGTCAAACCAATCCTGACATATACTTCACTGACAGGGCAGGCATGCGTAACTCTGAGTGTCTCACTTGGGGGATTGACAAGCAACGTGTTTTAAGAGGAAGAACTGCTCTCGAGGTATGGGGTTTCTACTCTATCGCCTAACATGCAAGCACCACTATGTCATGATTGAGGAATCCATTGTTAATATTGTGTAGGTTTACTTTGATTACATGAGAAGCTTTAGAGTGGAGTTTGATGAGTTCTTTGAGGAGAAAATAATAACAGAGATTGAAGTAGGACTAGGTCCATGTGGGGAGCTCAGGTATCCTTCATACCCTGCTCAACATGGCTGGAAGTATCCTGGTATTGGTGAATTCCAGGTAACCTCTCTTTTTTTTAATTCAAAAAATCTACATCCTGTCAGATCACTAATATCTTCTCTACTGGTGTGAGCAGTGTTATGATAAGTATTTGATGAAGAGCTTAAAGGAGGCAGCAGAGGTAAGAGGGCACAGCTTTTGGGGCAGAGGACCTGACAACACTGAGTCTTATAACTCAACCCCACACGGGACTGGTTTCTTTCGCGATGGAGGTGACTATGACAGCTACTACGGCAGATTCTTTCTTAACTGGTACTCTAGAGTTCTCATTGACCATGGTGACCGTGTTCTTTCTATGGCTAACTTGGCCTTCGAAGGAAACTCCATCGCTGCCAAGGTGAAACAAAAACAAAGCAAGTAAAGTATGTTTTTTTTCCCCGGCTTGTCTGAATAAAATCGTCTGTTTTGCATTTAGCTCTCAGGTATACACTGGTGGTATAAGACAGCTAGTCACGCTGCTGAGCTCACTGCTGGATTCTACAACCCCTCAAACCGTGATGGGTACGGTCCAATAGCAGCGATGCTGAAGAAACATGACGCTGCTCTCAACTTCACATGCGTGGAGTTAAGAACACTTGACCAGCACGAGGATTTTCCAGAGGCGCTGGCTGACCCAGAAGGTCTAGTTTGGCAGGTGTTGAATGCTGCTTGGGATGCGAATATACCTGTGGCTAGTGAGAATGCTCTTCCTTGTTACGACAGAGAAGGCTACAACAAGATTCTTGAGAACGCAAAGCCACTTAACGACCCTGATGGTCGCCACCTATCGTGTTTCACTTACCTAAGGCTAAACACAACTCTGCTGGAGTCTCAGAACTTTGTAGAGTTCGAGAGATTCGTCAAAAGAATGCATGGTATAGCTATTCTCATACTGGAATTGAGTGTTGTCCTGAAGGTTGCTTTGTAACGTTGGGTTAATGTGACTTTGCAGGTGAAGCTGTTTCGGATCTTGGTTTGCTTCCAAGGACCACCCAAGAGACCAAACTCGAGTGAAGCAGTTGTTGGGTTGAGTCGAAACAAAGTTTGCAGTTGTGTCCAAAAATAAGTGAGCTTGTTGTAAAATGGATAGTGTATACAACAATATAAATGTTATGTCCATTTAAGACAATGAATAGAAAGCAAAAGAAGAGGTTAGTGCACTCACAAAAGGGGATATTGTATGAATTATTGAATTGATTCCCAGTTTCTTCTCATTTGCTAAACGTTAACAAAGAAAAGCAAAACAGTCAAAACGGCGCCGTATTATGGTGAAACAACACTCTAACACAAGAGCATGCACTGATCCCACTGCCTTCCTATTCTGTTATCTTTTATATGCTACATACATAAACCAATCCTCATGTCTTTTAATGATGCAGAAGAAGCAGAGACAATACCTCTTGTGTTGTTGGGAACTGAAGAGAAAGACTGTGGGCAGAGACTGGTTCAGCTCAAGGAAACAGTGTCGAGGAACAACGCTGCTAATATACCTCTCCTTGTAAAGAGAGTGGGAGAGTGTGTAGAGGGGATTCACAAACTCGATTATCTCAACACAAGAAGAACCATTCACCCTGCTTTCAGAATCACTCCCTAACTGCCTTCACATTATGATCTTGAGCTGCCAACATATATGTTGGTTGAGTACTATGGTGATTTAAGAGACCTATGTCAAATTATACAAAGGTAACTAAACACCTCTTTCTTTGATCGCAAGAGTGCATATTACTTCAGCTTTTTTCCTCTAACATGAAAATTTTGGTATGATAATCATCTTCCTCTTCTTTTTTTTTTTGATTTGCAATTACACAACAACAATTAGGTAAGTATCATTAGCTGAGAGAAGACACAAATGTTGTTCAAGAACGTTTGGTTATAGAGGGACTGCAAACCAATTCCAAATAGTCTCGATTTCACTAGGAGAAATCTATGTACAGTTTTGAGACCAATCAAATTTGTTTCAGTAGACCGATCGAACATTACAAACCAGATGAAACCAAAACAAACCAATAGTAGATTGATTATCCTAAACCCTTGAAAAACTACCTTAACCAAAACGAATGCAGACCGGCCTTCACGATCCTCGCCGAGAAATTGACAATACCGTTCCTTTTCCCGTACTCGTCCCACAACCTGTAACTCAAACAATGCAAGAAACCCTCCGGCGCATATCCTCCCGTAAAATCCTTTATCGGCACACGTGCCGTTCCCACGTGCTTATCCTTCCCTGAGACCAGCTGGCAATAAACACCGACGTACAAGAAACTCTCTTTATCCTTCTTCTCCTCCGGTAACGAAAACTCCATCTCTAGCTTATCTTCCCACGCCGGATAATCCCCGCCGACCTCGTCGATCCTCGTTCTTATCGCCCCGCTGCAGTGATTCCCAGCGATCTCGAAGGCTACGAACGCGTTCTTCTTCACCGGCTTTCTACCCTCGAGGAGTCCCTCCGCCGATATGGCCGTGATTTCGAGTTTACGAGTCGGCATTCCCTTTGAGACTAGGCTTTCTCGACAAGGCTTTGGTTTCTCAGCAGCACAAGCGAGAAGGCTTTCACTAGACATTTTTGTTAATTTTTGGTGCACAAATAAAAATAACAAGGAAGGAGTACGTTGTGTGTGTGTGTGTGTATATATATATATACAGAGAGAAAAAGTTTTTTTTACCTTTTTAACTATGTAAAAGTTAGCCAGGATTAGGAAATTGGGAAACTGTTGAGAAATTACCTACCTAGTTGCTTCGACCCTTCCTCCTAATTTTTATGCTATTATGATTATCGGATATATATTAACTGTTTTTATTGTCAAAGTTATCATAATGATACTTGTGGGTTTTCCCATCTACATTGTTTGGTGACTTTTACCCTGACTCTCGGGTTTTGAGTTATATATTCACATTATGATGGTTGAGTATTAGACCTGAATCCGGATATCCGGGAAATTTAGGATACCCGAATTTTTCTAAATATCCAATTTGGTCCAAATGTCTAAGATTTAAAATTGAAAGGATCTAACCAAACCAAACCAAACCCGAGAATCTGGATGTCCCTGTCTATTCTAAACACATAAAAACAGCATTTTCTTAATGTTTATAATGCGTTTGGATATTCAGGTCGGTTCAGGTATTTTGGATATCAGATAGTTCGAATATAGAAATTTAAGAACCATATAGTAACAGACCTATTTGGGTTCAGTTCTAGTTTGGGTAGTTAAAGGAAGACTTGGGAACTACGAAAAAAATTTGCTAATATTTTTTTCGTGCTTTTCGAATATTTTCAGATATTTCTGTTTTGGTAATACATATATTTTTGGGTATTTGGTACTAAATCATTGATTTTAATAGGTATACTAGATTTTGACTCACGTTTTGAAAGTACGGATTTGATTTTTGGATAAAAAAATATTGACTTGTATTGTTAAGTATCTTTTTTGAATTTTGATCTACATATTTTGTTATATAATAATTATATTTCTGGCCTGAGTTTTATTTAGTATGTTATATCCGATTTAGACATGCCGTAGAATCGGTAAACCCGATTACATGTATATAATCGGATTCGAATCTAATGAAAAGCTCATTAATTAAAAATTTGATAAATCCCAACAGAAATCTAAAAACCGTCATTAACTCGTGACCCGACACCGTTTGACCCAGTAAAAGATCTAGAAAAAAATGATAATATTTCTAAAATTTTTGATGAAATTTTTTAGACACTTTTAAATATTATATAAAATAAATTGAAATATTAGATTTGTGATTTCTTAGATCTTAATGAAATTTTTACTATTCAAAAATGAAATAAATGATATTAGAGAACAAAAATTTATTTATATGCCAGTATTAATTAATTGGATAATTTGTAAAATGAAATTTATATTGAATTATTTACCTATATTTATTAATTGATATAACAAAATTATTTACCAATACAAAATCACACACCAGTTATGCATAAACCTTGATTAAAAACAAAAAAAAAAAAACAAAGCCAGAGCAAACCAACATGATATGTTTAACCTAATTGTCATGTTACTATAAACCATCAAAACATTCCACCAAGCTATAGAATGATTCGTTGAGTATATAAAAAATCACATAGGAATTTTCTAGCAAAATACAACACATTTTTTTATATAATAAGGGTCAATCTTCCTTGAGACTATTCCGGGAAGGGGTCTTGAGAGTCAAGCCAAGATCTTTGCACAACTCTTCATCTGGCTGCAAGCTTCCAGGGATTGCACCAAACGCTGTTCTTGAAGTTTCAAACCCAGACGCCAAGAAGTGTATATACGCAGACATGTCCTCCAAGTTTTTCCCCACACTTATAGAAGATGACGCAAACAGACTTTTCTTTGACAAGTTGGAATCAACTCTTGCTAACCTGTTAAGATCCGAGGCTCTTATAAACCGTTGTGTAGCAGCTTCCCATGATAGTTCATGCCTCTGCTGCTCTGTTAGTTGTGATGGTTGTTCCCCAAGTGCCTTGAGTGTGGCTCTAACAAAACCCTTCCCATCGTCGTAGACTCTGCAGTTGGGAAACTGTTTGAAGAACTCGTTTGATGTGTGATCTGCGCATACTACTATTTTCCCCATCGCCAAGGCTTCTGCAGTTGTTGTGCAGACCACGTCTGTCGTGCTGGGGTTTAGAAACACTTTATAGCTGAAACAGAAGACATAGTAATTACAATAGATAGAGGTCAATGCTCAGATTAAGATAAGAATCTATGTTACAAGTATGCTGCATAGCCGAGGTTATTAAACTAGAGACGTACTTGTGAAATAAAGGGTCGGCGTGATCACGTCCTGGGTAAACATTAACCGTCAGGTCAAGTTTTCGAGCTGCTTGTTTGATCTCTTCAGAGTCCTCTCCACTGCCGTATAAATCAACCTCTAAACCAGCAAGTTCCTTTTGGTGTTTCTTAAGTAGTTTAAGAAGCTCCTTGTACCCTTTGCTCCAGACCATCTTGCCAATGTAGTATGCCCCTTTTGTGAAGGGCTGCTCCTGGAGCTTCTGCTGTTCTAGTTTTTTCAAACCAATCTCTAGAAATTTGGGGTTGACACCGTGAACGTTGCAGACTATAGATTTAGGGTATTCTTGAGTCGCATCCGATAATCTAATCACCTGTATGAGTAGTAACATAATTAGCACAAGTCCTGATTCACATCATCAAAATTTTCTGTTAACATAAGGCCAGCAAACTATCTTGATCCCGGAATCAAATCCAACCATTGGATAATGATACACAGATAGATACCAACATATAGAGCAATCACTCCATCATTTCTATTGGTAGCTGTAAAGAAAGTTTACCTTGTGGCAGTAAATGCCAACAACCCAGCTGTTTAAGTACTTGAGGAGAAATGCTTTGAGGCGGCCTTGTTTCTCTCTCTTTACGTATTCCAAGTAGTTTGTGTGCACGATCCCTATGACGTAGTTGAATTTGGTTTTCCATTTTCTGCCATGATGAAACCATGTGAGATGCTCAGGCTCCTCAAGGACGGCAATGTCTGCCTCTTCGTCAGGAATGGTATCCGATATGTCCCCAACAGGAAGAATACTTCTTTTGTCTGTAGCAAACTGCAATAAGATAATTTGAATAGTTAAGGAACGTATAGCACAGTTAATTACTACTACATAAAAGTTACTGTGCAATAAAAATCGGAAGAAAACTCAGTACTAGATCAGATGGGAGAATATGGAAACACATAAAAGATTTACATCTACATAATGTCCATCAACATGCAAGTATACATCAGGTGTATGCAGACTCATGTAAATAACACAAAGACATGACATATAGAGAAAGCACAGACGGTAAAAGAAACTATCTATGTCCATGAAAGGTCTGGAGTCCGACCCAAAAATGGTCCTTATATATGAGCATTTATGCGTATAAGCAGACAGTTTCACATACATATATTGGAAAGATCAGATACCATATTCACAGAATGAACACATAAATGTGAGATGAAGAAAGATAACACCGGATATGCTGCGTGAGAATTGAGGATTATCAATGATGTAATGGTTAGGGTAAAAGAGACTATCTATCTATCTCCACGAAAGGCTTTGAGATAAGAGTCAAAAAGGGTGATTATAAATGTATGAGCAAAAAATAAACATATGCGCGTAGATGCACATACAAACATATGTTGGAAATATCACATATGAGATTCATATAATGTACACACAAAAAAGGTGAGATGAGAAAATAGACTGAGAACTGAGGATTAACTATGAAGTGATGGTTAAAGAAAGCTGGAAAGAATTCAACTTTTAGATAAAGAAGGAGTATTTAAAAGGAAGGAACTAGAAAGATTAATTCTAGTTGAGAAAGGGCAAAAGTGAATACCTTTCCTGGATAGAAACGAATCTCAAAACTTAAAGGAAACGAGACTCTGTCCTCAAGCCAGCGACGGACATAAGCTTCTTGGTGGGAAGGGGAAGCGAAAGTGATGTTATTAGGGTAGACAAGGAGCTGGTGGTTGAGAGTGAGCCAAGGAATGACCAAAGTGACACGTCTTTGACCGTCTTTAGCAAGGTAGGCAGCACGGAAGAGAGGATTAACAGCAGTTCCCGTAAGCCACGGAAGACTAGCTGTCGTAAAGATTGCAATGTGCTGTTTCTGCTGCTGCTGCTGTTGTTGCTGTTTCATCATCATATATATATCCTCAGCTAAAACTATCCTGTAAACGAAATTACATATAATTATTACTTAGATATTCCAACTATTGCCTGTGAATTTCAAATAAATGATTCACCGTTCAATCTACATACAGAGAGTCTTCCCAATACGATAACCAAACATTCACATACGAGAAACATGAACAAAGTTTATCAGAAGAAACTCCCTAATGAATTTCATACCTGGAGAATTTCAATCGAGAAGGGACTCTTTTTGGTTTGATCAAAGCAAGCACGATTTGAGAAAAGCTGATTTGGCTTCGAGCAAAGGGCGAACGTAAGAGGAGAAAATAAAATAAATATATTTAACTATTAGGGGTTTGCGTGACGAAGGGAGAATATTCTGCGGAGCCTCTTCGTTGGTTTGGTTTTTCTCAGGTCATTCTTTAAACTTTAATCAAATTCCAGGCTGGTCGCTGAATTTTCCAATCTCTTTCTTTCTTCTTTCTCTCAACATTCCTTTTTTCCCCCAACGTCGAGAGAAAGAAAGAAGAACCAACCAACAAAACAGGCTTGCGTGTTCCAGACTACGTGCCGTTTTCTTTACGTCGTTTATGTTTCATCCTTCAAGTCAAAACCTGTACGCTTGTTGAGTGTTACGGCCTAGGCCCAATTGCTCACGGGTCAATTTATTCGTTCCGTTTCTTTCATTAATACAAAGTACAAAACTTCGAACCAGAACCGTTTCAGTCCAATCCAAATCAAATTCGATTTTATCAAACCGAATTCTGAAGAGTAGAGCAGATTCAAAGAAATGTTATTGCCCCAAAAAAATGTATATTATATGATCCTTTCAGACATAATCTTTTCAGACATTGGAAAAAATATCGGACAAAGGACAAGGGACAGGTGACCTAGAGCTAACACTGTTCTTGTTCTTTGTCGTTTTTAAACATTAGGCATCATGGCTTTCATAGCACATACTGGGAAAAGAAGAAACAATGTTGTTGACCGCAAATAAGAGAAGGAAGAAGTTCTTTTTGTATTTTTGGCTTTTATTATGAGATCTGAGAGATTTCAAAGAGTCTATTTCTCGTGCACGAGAGGGCTGTAAATTGGGAACCACATGTTGCGTGTGATGTAATCCACTGTCTCCTCCTGTTGTTTCAAAAGAAGAAAAAAAAGATGCAATTAGATTCCAACTTCTACTAGTGTACCTTAGTTATCATGTTTAATACAAAGCTCAATTAATTCTGATACCTTAGACATGTGACTGAGATCTCTGGGACCAACATCCCCATGTCCTTCTACAATGTCGTCAGTAACAGCAGCTCTTAGAACAGCCGCCCCAACCTCTGCTGTTATGTGTCGGATGCTGCATTTTTTTGGTTCAGAAACCAATTACTTTTAATATAACCATTTAAGATATTAATCAATGGATAAGAATGAGAGGAAATAATACTTGTTGATTGAAGGGTAAAGGATGCCTTTTTGGACTTCTTCGTCAGTCATGTAGGATGCAAGGCTGCGTTATATTTTCAAAATATATATTTAATCATCAGCCTCACTATATTATAAGCTCCAATCTTGTCATTTTGTTTCTAATGGTTGGAGAGATAGAAGAGAACCAAATAAATGCAATCTTCTTACCATTCAGCAGCTGCTAGCAGCATTCCATCAGTTACAATACGCGCACCAGATAGAAGAGTCCCTAACCCGATCCTGTAAAACAAAATAAGCACAGTTGATTTGAGCTATACTTATGGATTAAAATGTGATTCACTGTGAAGCAGTTTTCAAGAAGCGTAAACGAACCCGGGGAATAGGTACATGTTGTTGGCCTGGTTCACATGCCCAACACTACCATTCTCTGCAAGTTTAAAGAATAAAATTAATATTTATTTTCAGACTTTACGCAATTAGAGTTACAAAATCCATAAATGAACCTCACTATAGCCTACCAAGTTGAACGTTTTCAAATGGGCTTCCGCTTCCAAAGACTATGTTTTCTCCGGCGTGCTTAAATGCATCAGCAGCAGTGCACTCGGCTGCCAAACAGAAAAAAAAAAGTGTTCAGATCAGATCTTCTTTCAAGGAAACAATGTTACATTATTTGGGAAAGACAAAAACACACAAACCATTCAAGGTGGGATTGGACATAGCAAAAATGGCGGGCTTGCATGAATCAGATTCTCGCATTGCCTTGAGAACCTTTGCACAAATTGAAACCAGTAAACCATACAAGTCAGTAAAACTGTTAATTAATATATCATTCAACTATATGTTTGTTGAAATTAGGTTCACCTACTTCTTCATTGAAGATGCCACCAACTCCAGATAAACCAAGAAGTACATGTGGCCTCACTGTCTTCACCTGAACAAAAATTTGTAAACAAGGAAACAATATTATTATGTCTCAACTTTCATGAACAGCTGTAGAGAAAAGAAGATGGAGTCAAATAATCGGCCAAGTCAAGAACACAATGAGGCTTTAAGCTTTACCACTTCAACGATACTTGCTCCCTCACGTATCTCAGCTGGATTTTTGGCAAAAGGTACAACTGCTGGGTCAAGTTTTGACCTCTCCGTGGTGACAAGACCCTAAAGCACATTCAGTCGTTTTCATTACATTATTCAAGATCTTATGAGGCAATCCAATTTAAACAAAAAAAACAATATGCTGACCAAGACAAAACTAATATGTCAAAGGGATAACTTTTGAAAAATGTTTTTGACTTCTTCTAGGTAAGCTCTTAGTAGATAACTTAAGACAACATCCAAAAGCAAGCTCTAAAAGAGACAATAATATGACAGTTTCAAAGTCAACTCCACGAGCTAAAATATTTATTATCAAGCAAGACAAACCATTCAGATGACGTCAACTAGCAAGGGATAAGAGAGACTTACATCTTTATCTATCAGGTAAAAGTTTTTCGTTGCTTCAGCGAAGCTGATGCCTGCCATTCTCGCAACCGCCTGTACTGCCGTCTTTGTTACACCGAGCCCGGCACTATAAAGAAAAGAAGAAATATTACAATACGAAAGATGAGATGAAAGTTACTGCAGAAATATACAGTACAATATTAGTAAAAGACTGGATAACCAAGTACCTTCCAGCTCCAACCACAACAATCTTTTGGTTAACAAAGTCTGACAAAGGACGACCTTGAGCTCTTACAGTTCCCAATAGTCCAGCGAGAGCAACACCAGCAGTTCCCTGAGACATCATACGCCAACCTTGTTATTAAAGAGTAGCTTTAAAGTAAGAAGCAGCTGAAGTGAAATGATGAGAAGATACCTGGACATCATCATTGAACATGCAAAACTTCTTCCGATATCTATCCAAAGTTTCAAAAGCCCATTTCGCTTGGAAATCTTCGAACTATTATGATTGAAACAACCATTTTAGTCATCCCTCACCACCACCAAAAGGTAAAACCAAATTATATATATACCTGAACGACGGCCTTAGGCCAACGTGTGAATGCAGCTTCCATAAACTCATCAACAATCTCAAGGTACTCCTCTCCTTCCAACCTAGGTTGTCTGAGTCCTAAATCTGTAGATACATGAATGACGTATCAAAGGAAACACATCCACAGAAGTGCAATCATATAGAGACTAATAAAAGTAGCTTACAGAGAGGATTCTGTAGGAGCTTTTGATTATTGGTGCCGACATCCAACATAATTGGCAAAACCTGAATATAAACAAGCGTAAAATTTTCGAATAAGAAGATGAAACCCTTTGTCCACAAGCAGATAATGTGGAGATGGGACATACTCTCTGTGGATTGATTCCTGCAGAAGCCACATACATGTCGAGCTTGCCAATAGGAATCCCAATACCCTGGACTCCAAGGTCTCCTAAGCCAAGGATACGGCTACCATCAGTGATGACGATCATATCAACCTGATGAGCAGGCCAGTTGTAGATCATAGACATCATCTCTCCTTTGTCTTTGGCACTGAAGTACATTCCTCTGGGTCTTCTATACAAACCGGAATAGTTCTGACAAACCAGTCCAACCGTCGGTGTGTATATGATTGGAGCAAAGTCTTTGATGTTATCAATAAGGACCTGCAGAGAACAAGCGATGGTTATGTCTCCGGGGTGTGTCAAGATGTCAGGATAATAAAAAAAAAAAAAAGAGGAAACTTTGAACTCACTCGGTAGTACAAAGTCTCGTTACGATCATGCAACCTATTGAGAATCCTCCACTTAGCTAATGAGACAACGTTGTCTGGCTGCCCTTGCGTGTTCCTCTCTAGCGACCGAAAGGACTCAACTGCCAATTTGTATTCATAGGAAAAAGTCTCAGAAAACCAGAAAAAAAGGCATAAGCATGGATCCAAAAGAGACTTACTGAAACGGGCATATTGCTGTTCAAAGGAGATAACACGAGGAGGAAGCAAGCCTCTTAGCCCCAATCTATCTCTCTCAGTCAATGGAAAACCTGTGTCCTGTGCAAACCATGAACCCACCACCAAAAATGAGAAACGAACAAACTTCAAAAAAAGGCACCAAACGAGCTGACAAGATTTCAAAATGTTATAAACTCACTTCCCATAAAGTTTCAACAATCAGGCATTATAAGATCAGAGGAAAAGAGAATAGAGAAACCTTGTTAAACCATGGATCGTGGAGGATATCGGCACCACGCTTGTGGACGATGCAAGGACCAGGAATCGCCGAAGACAAGTACCGCCGAGATCCGTGGGTTCTTGCCGCCGCAGCAGCAGCCTTGGAGAAGCCAGCAATGTTCCTCCACATCATCTCACTCTCGAGATCCGATCAACTCAAAACCACACACGTACCGAATTTGCTAACCGGAATTCGATGATATGACAAGTTAAACCGTCAAAATTAGTCAAAACTTTTATACACAACACAAGGTTGGAGCTTTGATCTCTTTACTTCTTCTTCCTCTTCCAGTGAGGAACAGAATATAAGAGGAAGCTGTCTGATGAAGAGGGAAGATGTCTGAGACCTGCCTGCCCGAGGATTAGTAAGAGCTAGAGGGGGTCAGCCAAAATTAATTACGCATTTATTTCTTTTGTTTACTTTTATGTCCCTATTTTAATTTCTCTAAAAGGAACATTAAAAAATATATTAGTGTAAAGTCAAAAAAGCAAGATAGGGAAATTAAAATTTAAAGTTGCCCGAATAAAGATTTGGGCAACAAGGGTATAAACGGAAACACGGTTCTGCATTATTTTCCTCGCATATTAGAGAAGAGAGGGGAAAGGACATTGACTAACTCACCGTCAGATCATTGACACGTGTTTCCGTGTTGTCTTGTTTACATTCTTACCCATGCGTGTACCTCTGGTAACAAAATATTACGTCGTCATAATATAAAAAAAGCACCGAAGAAGAAAAGGAAAGGAGAGAATAATTCGACCATTTCTATAGAAAACCATCCTTTTAAAATTATAATCGCTGTGGCGACTTGAGACCGTCAGCTTTTAACTCCAACCACTGCTTCTCTTCTTTCCCTTTCTACCGTTCTTGTCTGAAAGATATGTTATGAATCGAATAACTCCTACATTACTTTGGTAGATCTAGAAAGATAACTTACAGGCTAGCCCCTCGACAACTTCCCACTTACGTCACAAGTTTACCAACCAAAACACACGATTTTAAAGATTTTAAAATTTGTGTATAATATAACTAGCAGGAAAAACATGTGCAGCCTATCTTTCTCTGATATATTTAAAATATGTAAAGAAAGTTATTATTTCTTTTTCCATTTTCTTGATAGAAGATGCATTGTGTGTGCAATGTTTTATGGCCTTAAAACAATTTGCCACAGAACATAAGAATAAAGATCATCCATAGACCATCAAAATGCAAATTCTAGCTATTCGGCATTTTGGTATAATCATCAACTGAGTCACATACCTTTAAAATGAAGATTCTTAAAGCATTATTCCTAAAATTGGTTAAAGGTAAGAAATCGGATGGATTCTACCTTAGATAAAACCTGACCCTGATCAAATTGGGTTTCTGGAAAAAAAACATGAAATGTCTTAATTTAGGAAGATCCCATGTGGTCTAACAACATGGCAAGGCAAAGACAGATTGTTATTATTATGGTCACAATAGTGTGAAAAATCTAGAAGGGGTTTTGTCATGCGCTCACATTGTCGTCTGCAAAACAAGAAACAAAGGCAAAGAGAGTTGTCTCAACAGGAAGCAAAACAAGAGTGTTTAATGCTCTTTTTCGTAATCGTCCTTGGTTCCAAAGTTCTTGCACCAAATCTGAGAAGGAATTGGACGTACGGGCATGTGCGGCCTTTGCTGTAATCAAAACAACAAGTTTTGATTTAGTCATGATCATCAAACACAGGAAAGTGAAAACTATATGGAGATACACAATATATATACAAGTGCTAGATCCTTGTAAGTTGTAACAAATGAATTGATTTCAGCATCAGGCTTCCAAAAATTAAAAAAAGCCAAATATATACTGTATTTGCTTTTAAGTTTCAGGAGTTCAAGAAGATTAGATTTCAAAGACGAGCTACAGAAAGAGAAACCAATCAATAATAACTTAAATTAACATGGCAATGAGGCACAAGGTCACAGGCAAACATCACAAATAGGTTACCACCATTTGCAGATATTCTACAATAGATAACAAATGGAACAAGGCAGGAGGAGAAAGGGTTGTTAGTTTTACATGCATTGCAACACACTATAATGATCTTGTCAAACATATAAACCAAAGCTATCTGCTACAAAAGATTCTAACACAGACTGTATACGATGATTAGCTACAGAATAAACCTACATCATGCTAGACAGTAGACAACGAACTGGAATAGGCGAAAACAAAAATTATATAGCGACGATAATTAATACACAGACAAAGAATAAAACCTCGAGCTCGGCAGACTTCATGGCAATGGGGATGCAGACAAGGAAAACGCCGAGCATCGCAAAGGCGGTGTTGCGACGCCAGTGCTTGGGCCTGCAGTAAGGCCCACCAGACATGCTCCATACTTTGGCTCTGAAATCGCCGCCTCCTTCTCCTCCAGCTCCTCCCATTTTCTTCTTAGATTGGATCCGGTGGTCACAGTCCTAAATACAGAAGACGACCAGATCCATCAGTAACATCAAAGCAAAATTCAAAACCCTAGCCCGCTAACAGCAAATTACAAGCGGAAATGATGACAGATTCGTCGAATTGAGTACTCTAATAGCGTGATTCAGGAGTGATCGAAACTTACCTTAGCGGCGATATCAGAAGGAGGATCGGAAACGACGAAGAAGATGAGACTCGAGAGGGTGAAATGAAATGAGTTTTGGCCTCTCTACTCAGGGTGTTTTACGTCTTTTGCCACCCAATTGACGTCTATTGCCCCCCTCACTTGTTCTTTCTCCGTCAACTTTCTCGTTATTATGGAGTATTCAATGGGCAATAAGGTCTTTCACCAACAAAGAAAAATAGAATTCAAACAGCAGGAATTGTTCACATTAGATCTTCAAAACGACACGACGTTACCTCTCTAATTCAGAACGGCGTGTATGTATGTGTGTGTACCAAGGTTCAAAGAGGTTTCGCCTGAAAATAAAAAAGATGGCTTGCGACGGAGGAGCAGATAAAAGCCGGCGCTTTTTCGTGGCGGTCCACGTCGGTGCCGGATATCACGCGGTGGCTAACGAGAAAGCTCTTAGATCCGTCATTAGACGTGCTTGCCTAGCCGCCTCGACTATTCTTCGCCAGGTCCTATTTAATTTCACACTCACTTACTTTCATTTTTGAACATCGAATAAATGTGTGATCTTTGCTTGATATTTAGGATTCTGGTGAGTGCATAGATGCTGTTTCAGCTGCCATTGAAGTCCTCGAGGTACTTTGTTCTACCTTTGCTCTTGACTATAGCTAAAATAACTCTGTATATGTCTGCTAATGCCTGATTCCTATGTGAATCTTAGGACGATCCGAGCACAAATGCTGGAAGAGGCTCTAATCTGACAGAAGATGGGCGTGTGGAATGTGATGCTAGTCTTATGGATGGTCATTCTGGGATCTTTGGTGCCGTTGGAGCTGTTCCAGGTAGCTCTCATCTCAACCTTCTTTTTTGTAACTTGTGTTTCAACATTACAGTATTTTTTTATCGAATTGCTGAATATTTTGGAATGTGAAATGTAGATCAGGTGTCAGAAATGCCATCAAGATTGCTGCTTTGTTGGTGAAGGAACAGATGAGTGGCTCAAGCTTATTAGGCCGTATACCTCCTATGTAACCAAGCACCCTTCTTTCTTCCGTCTTATATCAATACCCACCTTTGAATCTGTTTCATCATGCATTGAACTTTCTAACCGGCCTCCATAGGATGTTGGTTGGTGAAGGAGCTCGACGTTGGGCCCAATCCAAAGATGCCATTTTGCCTGAAACGGTCACAGAAGCTGAGCAGGTTCAGATTTCCACATTCTCCAGCTTTACTCTCAATCACTTTATTCCTTGAGAACTATCTTTCAAGTATTCGTATGTTGCAACTTGCAACAGTGGCTGGTTACGGAGAGAGCAAGAAACCAGTGGAGAAAGTTTAAGAGTATGCTTTCAGCGGTAGAGGCAAAGAATAACATTTCTTCTGAAGAACGACAAAGGGAAACTGAGAAGAATGGAACATTTGATGAAAGACCTTTACCGTGCGCAGCAGCAGTAGATGAGGATAAAATCATGGATACTGTTGGCGTTATTTGTGTTGACAGTGAAGGACGCATTGCTTGTGGATCATCAAGTGGTGGTATTGCAATGAAGGTAAGAACAATCAGTTCCTAGTTGTCTTCAAAAAGGAAAAAAAAAATACTGATTATCATGTAATGATATTGCATTTCAGATTAGCGGGCGTGTAGGTCTAGCAGCAACTTATGGTTCTGGTTGTTGGGCATCCTCTAAACGGCTATTTGGGGATCCATGTATAGTGGGCTGTTGTGTATCTGGAGCTGGAGAGTATCTTATGAGAGGATTTGCAGCTAGGGAATGTTGTACTTCGTTATCACTGTATACTTTCATAAACCTTCTTAATGGTTATGTTATTTTTGGTGTGGCTTTGCACTTCTTTATCAGATCTAAGAAGGGGTTTGTTATGTTCTTAGTTCACAGGCTGGTCCAGCATCTGCCGCCATGAATGTTTTACGCTCTGTCATGCAACAAGAGGGCTCAGAGCGTGGAGTTACTGACAAAACTGGTGGAATTCTAGTAGTTCAGGCGGATGCTTCTGTATCTGTAAGCCCAAGAATTAGAAGAACCTTCTCAGTCTTTTGATTTATTATCTTATCTTTTGTTGTTCTGATTCCACTCAAGGTCACTGGAGATAAGCCGGAGCTAAATGCTGTTGAGATAGCTGCTGCTTACTCGTCACTGTCTTTTGGCATAGGATACTATGGGAACTCGATGGTGAAACCAAAGGTTAGGCCTTTCTTTTAGATACCAGCAAGTACATGTCATGATCAATGGTTGAGTTTGAGCTCTGAGTTAAGGACCAGTGGTGTTTTTGTTGTTTCCTTGAATAGATTTCGATTCTCAGGACGAAGAGAGGAGAGAATGAAGCTGGAATAGACCATTTTGAAGCCGGGATTGATCTCCGTACAAGCTGTTGCTGATTGATTTCTGCTCTCTTGAATCTGATTCTGTAGGAAATTTTTAGGAAAGATTTAAGAATTTGTAACATGTGGACAGCACCCTTTCAACATGTACTAGGCTAATGCCCGCCTGGGTTTTTTTGTTATTAAAAAGTCCATGTTTGACATCCACCCACAAAATTATGAAGTTAAAATTATGTATGTCAAAGACAAACGCACGAAAGCAAGAAGCCGTCTGGTTTTGGAGGCAGTAAGACTTGTTAAAACCAAAAGGGCATTTTCTTCCATTAGAAAAAGAACATGTTTAGCTTCATACAACCAAAAAGAGACATTTTATAAAAGACCACACCAAACTATTGTATCCTCAGAAAAGCCTTATTAATTCCAAAAAAAAAGCCATCAATCTTCCTACAAGGTCACTCGAAGTTGTGAATTCTCTTTGCCGATATCAGGGTATTGGACAGAAGCATAGCTATGGTCATTGGTCCTACACCACCAGGTACAGGTGTGATAGCTGATGCAATTTGGCAAGCCTCCTCGTAACACACGTCTCCAACCAAACGATAACCACGCGGAGCATTTGGATCCTGCCAGTTTACATTATATGAATATCAAACACTGCATTGTTTTAATTCATTACACTACAATTCTACTACTAATGTCCACATTGTTCACTTACGTCGACAGGATTAATCCCAACATCAATAATGACTGCACCCGGTTTAATCCAGCTCCCTCTAACCATGTTTGGTTGCCCAACCGCTGCAATTATGATATCAGCTTCCCGAGTGATTTCTTCAGGGTTCTTGGTTCTTGAATGGATGATAGAAACAGTCGCATCCTCCCTCTACACCATTTACCAAAAAAATGTGACAATTAATTATCTCAGTCCCAATGGAAAAAAATAGCATTATTATTCTTTTAAAATGTATTATCATCACCTGCAGTAACAGAGCAGCTGGCATACCGACGATGTTACTCCTTCCGATAACAACAGCTCTTTTCCCTTTGATCTCAACGTTGTATCTATGCAACAGCTCAATGCACCCCTTAGGAGTACACGGAACGAATAACGGCTCTCTACCACGCATGGCAAGTCGTCCAATATTTAGCGGATGAAACCCATCAACATCCTTCTCTATACTAACCGCATTCAAAATGTTCTGCTCATCCATATGCTACACACATATATACATACATAAACATTCAAAACTCTCCTATAAAACAAAGATATTGAAAAGAAAGTTACCGATGGAAGAGGCAACTGAACAAGGATTCCATGGATAGATGGATCATCGTTGAAGCACGAGATGGATTTCAACACTTGTTCCTCGGAGCAATCTTCAGCTAGACGAACTTCCAACGATTTGATTCCAACGGAGTCACAAGCTTTCTTCTTGTTCCTCACATAAGTTGCCGAATCTTTCCTGTCACCGACAAGAATCACGGCTAATCCAGGAACCACGCCGATAGATTCCTTCATCCTCGAAACATCGACTGTGATCTCATCTCTAATGGTTTTTGCCACAGCCTTCCCATCAACTACCAACCAAAAATCAAATTTTACAAGTCACAACTCAATTTTCTCAGACAATAATAAAAAAGTTTGATTGAGTGTGTGTGTGTGTATACTTGAAGTGGCAGAAGAGGGAGAAGAGGAGCAGCGGATGGAGATGGAGCAGCCACGGGCAGAGGCAGTGCTCCGGAGGCGGAGCTGGCCGACGCAGTGACGGAAGAGAATGGCGCCTCTGCGGCCGTTAACGTGTAAGAGAGTTGAGGACATGGAGGAGCAATCGGTGAACATCATAGAAGCCATTTTATTACAGGCCAAAGAGAATAGTTGTTGTCTGCTCGTCGTGGCTCCCGGACTTATTAGGGCTTTAGAGGTCTGAGGCGACAAGATTTTAACTAGTGAGAGAGAGAGACCACTTGAGCGTTTTTTGTTTGTTTGTTTTATGGCCCGGCCGTAACATATATAAATAGCTAGGGTTGCTAAAGCCACCTGCCCATGTTGTTTTTGTTTTTATTCATTTTCAAGTTAAAAGATATATTCATTAGAATTTATAATTATCTGTGTTAAACAAAAAAAGAATTTATATTAATTATTTTATCCTTGATTCACTGATTAAGCAAAAATATTTGTGCAATTTTTATATAATAGTCTCAGGTAAATGGCAGAAGTCTTTGATCTGTTCCATTTTAGTTATCGTTTTAAATTTATATATACAGACTAAGAAAAATTTTACTCTTACATGTTTCCAAAATAAAAATAACATTACCTTTTTTTTTTTTTTTCCCGTCAATGTTTTTAATATTGATGAAGAAGGGCCAAGCCCAAATACATGGCCGAAGCCCAAAAGAAACTACTAATCCGAAAGTGAACAATAAAAGCCTACAGGCCAACCAAGAACAAATAATGGGCCTGCGACCCAAACCCGAACCAGGAGAAAACCCGACGACTTCGGCCGGTACACTCGTCGAGGAGACCGGATACGTGTAGAGATCAGAGCCGTCAGAGCGACACGTATCGCTTCCGTCTCAACTCGACCGTCACCGCTTGGATACATCGCCGGGTCCGCCTCGCCGCAAAACTCGTAACGACGGAGCTCAGAAGACAACAGAGCCTCCGTCAAAACCATCACCTTTCTTCAACGCTTAATCTTCAATCCGGAGAGATGCATCGATCCCATCGAGATCTCATCCGATTAAAGAAAGCAGACAACCACTTGAACCGCACAAGCCACCAGAGAGCATCAATCGTCCTCCGACGAGAGCTCCTCCATCAGATCAAACCCCGACAACACACAAACAAAAATAAAACCCTAAATCGAACCTAGGATACCAAGAGCCAGCGAAAGCCGACAGCACTGGAGCTGTATTAGCCTCCACGCTCCGGGAACTTGAACGGCGCCACAGAGCTAAAGAAGCCTCCACAACCCGTGAACTTTATCGGCGATGTAAGAGCTGTGTAAGCCTCTACAACCCGGATCAAAAACCGCTGAAATGACGATCTGACTGTCTTCTCTCCTCGCCGCGAATCCAGAGGAAGAAGAGTTGCAGAGAACCGAAGACTTCCGGAAGCAAAACCCTAACCCAGATCCGCGCGCATGTCGGAGGGAGTCGTCAGATCGGACTACACTCTCGAAGATTTGAACGGAACAACAAAGAAGAGGGCCATCGGCGCCGGTACGCGCTCGGACGCGCCACCGGACGCCATGGCGGACTTCAACTCTTACTCGCTCTCTTTTTCTCTCTCCAGTCAAGACCTTCTTCTTCTTCTCCGAGAGTTTTGTGAGAGAATCTTTCTGGAGTTTGATTATATTTAACATTACCTATATATTTAATTATATTTTAACTAATAAAAAATAAAGTGAAAAATATTGTTAATAAATTTTACGTTGAAATTATAAAATGATATTGTTTTGAAAAGAAAATTTTACTCTACAACGACAATTAAACTAAAACCAAACCAAGAGAGTAATTTGTTTGATAAAAGATGTGTTAATAGAAAGGAAGCAATGGGTGAATCTGTAATCAAAGGAAGTGGTTGATGAATCGGTAAATAAAAAGAAACACAGGGTAAGTTTTGTATATTTAAGAAAATTGAAAAGCCCGTTCAACACTCCCGAAGCCCAAGGCCGTGGTTATGTAGCCATGATCCATCTGCATCTCCCACCAAAAATATCAGACAAAAATCAGAAAGAAAAACATTATAATAATATTATTACAGAGAGATTTGTCTACCTGTACTCCGTCTGTCTGTGTCTCAAGCCTTCCTTTGATTGCTCGCTCTCCAGTCTCCCCTTCCTCGCGTGGACCTCTTTCGTTAACTGTCTATCATCAATCCTCGAATCTCGCTTTAATTTTTCCCAGATCTGCTTTCTATTTTATCTCGCTTCAACCCTAGATTTCTCCGCAAGTTTCCTTTTTGTTATTAAATCTGTCAAATATCTCGAGAGATTGAACTAGGTTTTTTGAGGAAACACTAGAACGTTGGTCTTCCCTTGCTGTACAGATCTTATCCGTAGATTAGCGTTTTAGGGATCGATAAGAAGGAAACTCTTGTGGTGATGAACAACAACAACAACAACAGAGGAAGGTATCCTCCAGGGATCGGTGCTGGTCGTGCTGCCGTCAATCCTAACCCTAATTTCCAGTCGCGGCCTGGTTACCAACAGCAGCCGCCGCCGCAGTACGTGCAGCGCGGCGGTTACGCTCCGCAGAATCATCAACAGCAGTTTCAGCAAGCCACGTCTCAGCAGGTGCAACAACAACATGGATACCAACAGCAACAACAATGGCTTCGAAGACCCCAGATCTCTGGCGGTAACAGTAATGGCGATGCAGTTGCAGAAGTTGAGAAGAGTGTTCTGTCCGAAGCTGTCGACACAAAGTTAGTAGCTTAAGTCCTCTTTTTATGTTGCTTGTCCTATCTTACTACAATGGCATTGAACTGTGTTTAGTGTTTGGTTTCATTTTTTGTGCGTGTGGTAACGTTTATCAGTCTCTTAGTCGTTATGTTAGAGGGGTGCTTATATTCATTGTGTGTTCTTCTCTCTCCAGTTCGGAAGATTGGAAGGCGAGGCTTAAACTACCTGCACCTGATACTCGCTTCAGAACTGAGGTAAGACTCAGTACTTGGAAGAACGATAATAAATTAGGATTTCCCCTTTGTTTTCTTTCTTGCACGTAAAGGAAGCGTACATAGACTGATTATTTCACCTGTCTTCTGTTGTGTTATGCATAAATGTGTTTCGTCTTTTAGATAGCTCAATATTGTTAGTGATATTTTCCCACATTTTAACCTTTAGCTCTTAATACAAGGAAGCTCTTGGTTTATGTATGTGCTTAATACAAAACCTGTGTGAGAATCTATTTTTGGGTAACCGATAGTTTTTGTTTGTTTGTTTGTAAGCGATGACGTTTGCATAATTCTTTCACTTGTTATCATGCTCAGGATGTGACTGCAACTAAAGGAAACGAGTTTGAAGATTATTTTCTGAAACGAGAGCTTCTAATGGGAATCTATGAGAAGGGTTTTGAAAGACCTTCTCCTATTCAGGAAGAGAGTATCCCAATCGCCTTAACCGGTAGAGACATCCTTGCCCGAGCTAAGAACGGCACTGGCAAGACTGCCGCCTTCTGTATTCCTGTCTTGGAAAAAATTGACCAAGATAACAACGTTATTCAAGGTAACTCTTCCCTGGACCATGTTTTCAGTTGATTTTTTGATGTAATAGAATGCTATTATCTGTTTTGCCTTTCTTGTTTTGCAGCTGATGCCTTTCTTGTTTTGCAGCTGTGATAATTGTTCCAACTCGAGAGTTAGCCCTTCAGACATCACAGGTGTGCAAGGAGCTAGGGAAGCATTTGAAGATTCAAGTCATGGTGACCACTGGAGGCACCAGTCTCAAAGATGATATCATGCGTTTGTATCAGCCTGTCCATTTACTGGTTGGAACTCCTGGGAGGATTCTGGATCTTACCAAGAAAGGTGTTTGTGTTTTGAAAGATTGCTCCGTCTTTGTTATGGATGAGGTAAATAGTGCATTGCTTACTTTGTATTAGCAACACTGTCATGGTTTCCCTGAATTTAATTTCGATATGGATCTATTTTATCTCAGGCTGATAAGCTTTTATCTCAAGAGTTCCAACCTTCAGTGGAGCATCTGATCAGCTTTCTTCCGCAAAATCGTCAGATACTGATGTTCTCAGCCACGTTTCCTGTCACTGTAAAGGATTTTAAGGATAGATTTCTGACGAATCCTTACATCATAAATCTCATGGATGAGCTTACGCTCAAGGGTATTACGCAGTTCTATGCTTTTGTTGAAGAACGACAGAAAATTCATTGCTTGAATACACTCTTCTCCAAGGTTAGTACCTAGATCTGAACTTTAAGTATTGATTAGCTGGCATTGACTCTCTTTTTCTTCTTCTTCTGCAGCTGCAAATTAACCAATCCATCATATTCTGCAATTCTGTGAACCGCGTGGAGCTCTTAGCTAAGAAAATTACAGAGCTTGGGTATTCGTGCTTTTACATCCATGCAAAGATGCTTCAAGACCACCGAAACAGAGTGTTCCATGACTTCCGCAATGGTGCATGCCGGAATCTCGTGTGTACTGGTATGCCCTAAGTGTTCTTATACTGGTCAATTAATTTACTTTAGAACTCAAAGAGTGGCTAGTCTGAGGCCATCATGTTACACTGGTTTTGCTATTTTATCTTTGTGAATTATGACAAGTCCTTCACCTGAATAGTTTAGGGTTTGATGATTTGATGATGCAGACCTATTCACACGTGGGATTGATATTCAAGCGGTCAATGTGGTGATAAACTTTGATTTCCCAAAGACTGCAGAAACTTATCTCCATAGGGTAAGCTGAAAGTCAGATGTCTACACTCTACCTGATTTCTACACATTGATTGATTGTCATTTGATTTTGATACCCGGTTGCTGTTCAGGTTGGTCGGTCAGGAAGGTTTGGCCATCTTGGTTTAGCTGTGAACCTCATCACCTATGAGGACCGCTTTAACCTGTATGTTTTTCTCTCTTAACTGGTTTATACTCATGCTGCATACCTTTGTTATTTAACCTCAGTCTTATATTATAGTTACCGGATTGAGCAAGAGCTTGGAACGGAGATCAAGCAAATTCCTCCACATATCGATCAGGCAATTTATTGCCAATAACTAAGGGTTTGACCCCCCTTGGTCTCCTGTTAGGTGTCTCGGTAATAAGTGGTAAGTAACACCAACTTACGGACAGGCTTGAAATGTTCCTACTTTTGGGGTCGTTTTACTACTTGTAAAGAATCT
Organism: Brassica napus; assembly: GCF_020379485.1. Classification (NCBI taxonomy): domain Eukaryota; kingdom Viridiplantae; phylum Streptophyta; class Magnoliopsida; order Brassicales; family Brassicaceae; genus Brassica; species Brassica napus. Next base: position 630,671 of record NC_063442.1, read on the forward strand.
CTAGGATAATTATTGTATTATATACGATAATAGTGTTTATGGAAGATCTAAGACGCCATGTTACATCATTAGGAGACAAAGTTCTCGTCCTTTTTATGCTACAAAATATCTTTAGTTAGTGTTGCTCCTCATTTGCGTGAGATCCCTAAAACATTATTTGGATTTGTGTTATTATTCAGGTTGGTTGACGCAATGGGAAGAAAGTTGTGTTTATCTAGCCTTGGCAGGACAACCACAACCCAAAAGTCTTGTCATTCTGCCTCTTACCACCAAAATGTTATGTGTGCGTCTTTTGAGTTTCCCTTATTTAGTAGATTCAACTACATATAGACAAGTCCCAGAAGGTTTAAAATTCTGGGTAGAAGTGGAAAAGAAGCTCTTTTTTTAATTTTAGGTTTGACAAGTCGTTTGATGCTATGTCTCTTTCTTTGTCGTAGACTGATCAATGGTTTCAGTGTTGTGGTGTGTCTTCAAAAAGCTATGCTTTCGTGAGTCTTTAATATCCTGTTTTCAGCTTTTCAACTTCAATAATAAGTCTTTGCATCGTTTCGTACACATGTGTGTGTTATGTGGACAATTATTTTAGCACTCTCCATGAAAAACACAAGCAAAATCACACATAAATTATACAAGTATGACATAGGAGTGGGGAAGATGGGTCGTAGTAATATGTAACACAGTTATATCAGAAGCAGCCGCAAGATGACTTGTTGGGAATCTGTCCAGTGGCTTGAAGCCTAGCAGCTTCTTCTTCGGCATGGAGAATCTCTTGAGCGCGTCTAGTTTGAACCTTCGCTTTCTTCTCTTGTGCTTTTGCATGAACTGCTGCTTTCTTGCTCCTCAGTTTCTCTGTTTCCTCCATTTTCTCACTATCCATCTTCCGCTGCAGTAGACAACATTAATGTCTTTAGATGCAGCAGTCTTTAGTAGTTGACTTGCTTCTTGTTTTTGATAGATTCATTTGAGCATCAAATTTACTTGAGAAATAGAGAAGAGTCATAAACATCGAGTAGAACAAGAGATGTTTTGGTGGGACTTACTTGGACACTAGCGAGTTGAGATTCGATCTTTCTTGTTTTCTTATTCTCCCATCCTGAAATCTCATGGAGCCTCTTCTGAGTCCTGCAAATTAGAAAAACTGTCACAGCGTCGTGTAGACACTGCGGAACCTTAGAAAAGGGGGTTGTGTTGTTTCTTACTTGCTAGTGACCTTTGTTATCTTCTCTTCCTTCCATGCCTTGATGACCGATAACTGCGCTTTTCCTACTTCATGAGTGTTTTTTTAAACTTACTTCATAAGTGTTTATATGTTAATAACAATTTAAAAAAATTGCATTTGAATCCAAATAGCCATTCTCACAAGGTGATGACAATAATGTAAGTTTGTGATAGGAGTATTACCTGTCTCCATTCAAGGAAAGGAAAAGAGCTTCGAGCTTTAGGTTCTAAATGAAGGTTAAAAGAACATTTAGTTCTATTTATAAAGATATAGTGATATGTTCGATCGGAAAAGGTTTCAATGATATAAGTGTAATGGTGTCATTTTTTCTTATTTTGTGAGTATTAAACATTGATTCTGATGGTTTTCCATCCGTCTGTGTTAGTCTTTTCATTGTTTATTCGGCCTGTCTTGAAGAATATGTATTACAGCTTGCAAAATAAACGAATATTGAAAAAAATGGCGAGCATCACGTGTTTTCTAATCTCTCGTATTTTTTTCATGATTTGTGTTTGTGGAACTCTCAAGAGAGTTTTGTTAATCGTTAAAACATAAATGTGGAAATCGATGTTTATAACATTACATATAAACTAATCTAATTAATTTTGCTATTTTAGTTAACAAATTTTGAAAACCCAAATTTTTTTATTAGACGTATATATTTGTTTTTTATCATTTGCTTCTCGTCCCTATATTCCTTTTGTGAATTTTCTTTTATTATATTTGTTTTAATCAAAGAATGGAATCTATATTAAAAATAAGACAAAAAATAAAGAGAGAAAAGTTTGGATGATATATGCTTAAAGCATTCCATACTAAGTCCACTACATTGTTTTACTAATGCATCATTAGTTGGCATTTTCTGTTTTGTTGTTTTTCTTATTACTAGATAAATAACACGAGTTTTTGCATGTTGGATGATCTTCATATCATAACTGTAATAAAAACAAAATAACAAATGGGGTTAGTCTACCTAAGAACTGTGGAAGCATTGCATCTCTAACGATTCTCAAGCACAAGTAGTCGCAGTCATACAGGCAGCGTATCCGTTGGCTCGACCTGAATGGTTCACTTTTCAGAAAGAAAGCTCAAGAATTAAACTATCTTAATTACCATTGTTTTGTTTTGCTTGTGAGGAAAGAAAAAAACAATAATAATTTTAAGACATAAATCCACACAAACTGTTTGCAAAGAGCAGAAATATCCAAAGGGAAATGGAAATGTCAATGATACAAATTAAACAAGCTTTAACATACAAAACAATTTAGGTATAAATAAAGATGCAGTGGTTCATTTAGAATAATGATATGATATGAATTTTTGGGGCTCACAGAGCTCGTTCTTTGATGATGTCAAGGCTCATCTCGCTAGGATCAGTTGCTTGCAACTCAACTTGGATTCCATCCATTTCTCTCTTGAACCTATCCTTTGAGCTTGCATACAACATCTTGCTACGTACTCTTGAAGTATCAGGTGACCTGTTCAATCAATCAATCAATCAAAAGCTCTCACATATTCAGATCATGAACTACACAGATGTGTTTACCATGCAATGAAATAGATCTTGCTCTTCTGGCAGTTATCCTCGGTGGTGAAATCAAAATCATAGATTGCGTATCGGCATTCATTCTCCGGGATGGAGTTTGTGAAATCATCGTAAGTCTCTTGTGGATTCCCAAGCTTTTCGATTTGAACTTCTTGAGCCTTCTCATCAATCTTGAACACGATGTACCTGTAAGTCCTCTTTGCTTTCAGCTCCATAAACTTGACCTTGCATTCATCATTTACATGCATCCCAGATGCCGAGTTAGCCTGTCACAACATAATCATTTATTAGCCATACATGAACCTTCTTCATGATGTTCCTAACTAAATAACATACAAAACTTTTGATATGGCCATAACGTATCACACAAAGCTATTCCACACATGAACTCTCTTCTTGTTATATATACTTCCAAGTTCCAAACCAAATACCACAAAACTAATTAGTATATTTTTTAAATATGAAATCCTAACATTATCACCACCATATATACCTATCCAACAACAACATCCAAATGGGAATTCATTTCACTTAGCCTCACAGTTGGTTGATGAAAAACCAGAAACGTATGTAAAGAAAGGTAAGCCATGCATCATCTAAGACTGGATGTGTAGGAACTTACCATGTCTTCTTTGTTGAGATGGAAATCTAAACCAGGGTTTGATGATTAGATCAAAATGAAGGGAATGGGGGAAAAGAGGGGGGAGAGTTGAAGAAAAAACACAAAGGAGGGCTGTTTTGATCTTATTTTCCTTTGGTCTATTTAGCCTGGGATCACGTATTCAGAATAGACGACTTTGTTGCTGTCACGTTGTGCCCATATAGATATTTTCAAATGGTTTTTATATGTTTTACTCATTCTTACTAATACGTTTCTATATTTCTTTATTACTTTGTGGTGAGCTGAAAGTTTTGGTCGGAAGAACATTGGAGCGTTGAGGTCTACATGATGTACCAATGTTTTATTTCTTTTCCCTTCAAGTTTTGACCCTCTCTCTTCTCTTCTGACATGATTGGTCTCCTCAGGCTTTCCAATCCTACCAAGTACTAATTGATTGACAAACCGGTTTAATTTAAGCTGAACGAGAGGCCTATAAAAGCCCATGGGCCTTGATTCATCGTCAATCAACACTGCTTAGTGTGTCGTTAGTAGTTCCCTCCTTAATTAAAAAAGTCCGTTAGAAAGAATAGCTATTACGGCATGGAGAGCCAACGGGAAAGAGGACTATGTCTATGAACAAACAACAACAACGACCACTTGCTTGCTTTAACAGGCGGTGCTACTTTTTTTTGACAATCCTCTTCAAATCTGTACGACATCAATTTATTAATTGATTTAAAAAAAAAAATAATAACAGGGGTATTACAGTGCTAATGGCCACAGATTCTTTGGTTGCCATGTCTCTCGAGTCTCACCATTAAAACAATTCATCAAATTGTCGGGGTCTTTTGGTGGATTATTTTATCTTACTTTCTCTCTGTCTTGGTTGTTGTTTCAGAAACAAAAAATAAAATAAACTTTTGGTGAATTTACAGATGTGTAGATGCACGAATACACACACTTGACAGTGTCTGTGTGTAGTAGTACTAGTAATATATAAATACTAATAATAAACTCTGTGATCTGATCTACTTTTATACTATCTTTTTAGTTTTAGATTGTTTAAAGCTAATGAATCACATACGTTCATGTCGATTCGATTGAGAGATACTACTGTCTCTCGATTGAGTTTCTTTATATAAAATTGATTGTAACCACGTGGAATTGGTTTTGTTATCTTTCTCCTCAGACCACTTTGATGCAATCGAGAAAACCAAACCTAAAAATACAGATTTAAGTTCTTCGATCCGAAAAAAAAAAACATTTTAGTGTGAGTTTTTGAATCGTAGATAGGTTTATTAGGCTCCAGGTAGATCAATCGATTTTTTTTTGTTGGGTTGTTTGGTTTGTGGTCGAGTTTGACTAAACAAGAGTGGATTTTGGGTTGACACTCGAAACTCCATAGCTTTTTCAGTGTAACCCTCTCTCGAGTTGACAAAGGTACGACCTTTTTCTCCACTAAAAGGTTCTATTTTTTTTGCGAAATTTCGATTCATCATTATTGCGCCTCTGTAATTTTGTTGCAGAGAGTTTGTTTATAGATGGGAGGTCAATGCTCTAACCTCGGTTGCTGTCGCAAACCATCACACAAGACTGCTGTTCTTGAAGCTCCTCCCCATCTTGGTTTACTTTTTGTTTTTCTTCCCACTTTGGATCTATTTTAGACATTATTATCTGATTGGTGTTGCCTCTTCTTGTAAATTGCAGAGAATGGAGACAATAGTGACGTCACCGACGTGCCTGCCTTCCGTGAGTACACATTAGACCAGCTCAAGTCAGCTACTTCTGGCTTTGCTGTCGAGTATATTGTGTCTGAGCATGGTGAAAAGGCTCCTAATGTCGTCTATAGAGGGAAGCTCGAGAACCAGAAGAAGATTGCTGTCAAGCGTTTCACCAGAATGGCCTGGCCTGACGCTCGCCAGTTCCTCGTACGAATCTATACTTTTGTTTCATAATTCTCTTTTTTTTTTTTTTACAATCTTTGTAATATGTGTTCTCTCTTTATGTGCAGGAGGAAGCGAGGTCCGTTGGTCAGCTGAGGAGTGAGAGAATGGCTAATTTACTCGGCTGTTGCTGCGAAGGTGACGAGAGGTTGCTTGTCGCTGAGTTTATGCCCAATGAAACCCTAGCCAAACACCTTTTCCATTGTAAACACGACTCATCTTCTCTCCCTTATATATATGTTTAGATGTTATGTCACCTTAGACACTAAGTGTGTTCTTTTATTGCAACAACCAGGGGAAACGCAACCTATGAAATGGACAATGAGGCTACGTGTTGTTTTGTATCTTGCACAAGCTCTTGAATACTGCACCAACCAAGAGCGTACTCTTTACCACGACCTCAATGCCTACCGCGTTTTATTTGATGAGGTATTGTTATTATTGACTATAGCTCTTCTGGACATGTTTCTATGTTATTCCTTCATTGGCTGATGCCTTGAGGGTCTTTTTTTTTTAAGGAATGCAATCCAAGACTTTCTACTTTTGGCTTGATGAAGAATAGTCGGGATGGGAAAAGTTACAGCACAAATCTTGCTTTCACCCCTCCTGAATATCTCCGAACTGGTACAATCATCAATTTTTAAAAACCAATATTGGCATGGTTGAGGCTAAAATGCACCTCATGTTTTCAGGGAGGATTACTCCAGAGAGTGTGATATACAGCTTTGGCACTCTTCTTCTTGATCTTCTGAGCGGGAAACATATTCCTCCTAGCCATGTGAGTATTTTTAGCCTAAACATATGAGATTGCAACCTTTCACATATGGAGGTGAAGATTGATTCTTTCAATCTGTTTTGTGTAGGCCCTTGATCTAATTAGAGACAGGAATCTCCAGACGCTGACTGATTCTTGTCTAGATGGGCAATTCTCTGACAGCGATGGCACAGAGCTAGTACGCCTAGCGTCTCGTTGTCTTCAGTACGAAGCTCGTGAAAGGCCAAACCCAAAATCTTTGGTCACTGCCCTGACGCCTCTTCAGAAGGACACAGAGGTTCCCATTTCATATTATTAGACATTAATAAAAAAAAACAAGGACCAAGTCTATGTGTGTTGACTCATATAATTGTTTCCATGTATTGAACAATGCAGGTCCCATCCCATGTTCTAATGGGTCTGCCCCACAGTAGTTCGGTGTCTCCTCTGTCCCCTCTTGGTGAAGCTTGTTCAAGAAAGGACCTGACCGCTATGCTTGAGATCTTGGAGAAACTTGGATACAAAGACGACGAGGGCGTCACCAATGAGGTATCTTGAACTCGTGATTTACAGATTTAAGTTGCCTCTGTTACTCAGTTATTTAGTGTCCGGTGATGTTGTCCGAAAGGTTCTTCATTGTGTGTTTCTTTCTTACAATGTTTTTGGGAAATGCAGCTCTCTTTTCATATGTGGACGGACCAGATGCAAGAGTCTTTGAACTTTAAGAAGAAGGGTGATGTAGCTTTCAGGCAAAAAGACTTCAGAGAGGCCATTGAGTGTTACACTCAGGTTGGTTCTTATAACCGAAACACAAATACACTTGTAGGATAATAACATAGAGAGTATTAACATGGATGATGTCCAAATTTTTGCACAGTTCATAGATGGAGGAATGATCTCTCCAACAGTGTGTGCACGGCGTAGCCTGTGTTACCTAATGAGTGACATGCCAAAAGAAGCATTAGACGATGCAATTCAAGCACAATTGATCTCTCCCTTGTGGCATGTTGCGTCTTATCTCCAGTCTGCTTCCCTTTCCTTTTTGGAAATGGAGAACGAATCACAAATCGCACTCAAAGAGGGATCTAACCTTGAATCTAAGAGGAACTGAGCTTCCCAATTGAAGTTAAGATACATATACCGTTTTAAGATTGGCTTTTCTTCCTTTGGTTAAAGATGAAAGAACATCTTAACCAAGTTTGAGAGGTTTGTTAAATCTTTTGAGCACAAAGGATGAGGGCAACACTCGAGAACGATTTGCAAAACTAGAGACACAATGATGGGTTTGTGTGGTGTAGTGTTTGTGCTCTTCTTTTCCCTGTTTTTATAGGCACTGAAGGATTCATTTCCTTTGAAATCCAGTTCCTTAAACTTTTTTTATATGTTGAACATTGTAATATAATAAACCCTTCCGTGTATTGAAGAATTTAAAATAGATTGTTTTTATTTGATTCATGTATCACATCATCACCCCCATGTAAAATGACTCGTTGCCACTAAATGTTCTAGAGTTTTGCAAAGCTTCGCAGTCTCTTCAATTTGAATGGTAAAACAACTTTGTTATCATTCCCTACTTACAAAATGCTTTAGAGTATTGCAAAGTTTCATAACCTCTGCAATTTAGCCACTGCCACTAGTTGTAGTGGCAGAGAAAAACACTATGAAGAAAGTAAGTTAGCTGGTGCTATGTTTACCTTGACAGGAAGTGTTGTTCCTCAGACCTCACTGTATCAAATGCTCTCAGAGTTTTTGGCAAAGAGAAAATTGTTTCACCCAAAATAAACCAATTGAGGTTGGAACAGAGAACTGAATATTATTGTACACAAGCTTGCGATATTAGGACAAGTGCCATATTCATGATGGATTACAAACATTAAAAAATGATACATCAAACATTTAAGGGGGTCAGATTTGTGGAAAAAAAAACAAAAGAAAAATGAAAGTGGAGGTGGAGAAAAAGGTAAAAGAGGAAGCAAACTGAGAGAAAGGCTAACTCAGAAGAAGCTCCTTGAACCCAATTGTTTCACATCCCCTCCATCGGCTCCCCGGCGTTCAGATTTCAAGACTCCTCCTCAGACGACAAATATTGGAAGCACAAAGTGGTTCAAAATTGATGTACACACTGAAGTAAATAGCGAGAGGGAGGGAATGCTGAATCTGGAAACACTATTGAATGATCCTAAGAGCTACTTCCCGTCCCCTGGCAATGCGCTGGAATTAGACGCTGTCTCAGCTCTGTTGATGCACCCGCAAGTTCTGTACAGTTTAAAATACATATAGTAAACAAATTAATGATACAGAATGGAATGTAGTCTCAGCTCATCTGTATACGTATCTATCCATTAAACTCTTCACATATATGATGGTGATTTCCAACAAAGTTGCGTAACAATGGTTACTTCACAATTTTTGCAACGAGAAAGACGAGGTAAAGAGAGCTCATGGGCTGACCTTGGGGAGTGAAGTTAAATAATGGAGGCAGTGGTCTTCCATTTGGCAGTGAAATATTCGGGTCCCGCAAGTCATCGAAGAAGGGGTGTGCACATGCTTCCAACTATACAAATATAAGAAAGGTTTTGTTTGAATTATAAAATTCGAAATCAGAAGGATTATATGTAGTTTTGTGATGTCCAGAAGGATTCAGTCTTACTGCAGTGCAGCGGAGGTTTGGTGAATACTGGAGGAGTCTTGACACGAGGTCTACTGCTTCAGGTGGCATTCGCTTTTGGAAAATCTGAAGATTTTTGTGCTACACACATTAGATTTCACTTCAATATGCACATACACCAAAGAGGCACCTTAGTTTACAAACCTTGTGCCACGGGTGAGCTTTAATTTGAGGGAACTTGAACTCTGTGTAATTGGGATTCATACACCTTATTTCTTCTCTCGTCGGCGTACCAAGAATCTGGTAGACGTACAGATGAGTAAGATACGAAACATGGTATTATAGAAAGAGGACGAAGAGGGATCATAATAAGTACCTTGATAATCTCCACCAGCTGATCAATGCCACTTTCCCCAGGAAACAGTGGCTACAGGTAGAATACGAACGGTTAATATGGGATTGAATGTGATTTAGAAGTTCCAAGATGTAACTAATCAAACAATCATAACCCAAACTTTAAAATTTATAATACTCACTTGGCCGAGTAAAAGCTCTGCCATAACACAACCACCAGACCACATGTCAATGGCATTGGTATACTCTGTTGCCCCGAATATAAGTTCGGGTGCCCTGTAGTACCGGGAACATATATAGGATATGTTAGGTTCACCTGGCACCTGAAGAAGTACCAGTGTGTTAGCCATCAATTTTCAAATGCGAACCCACCTCCAAAGATCACACTATAAACAAGAAAGAACATACCAACATCTTTGCGCTTCCAAAATCGCATATTTTTAATTGATGGGTTTGGGAATTGACCTACAAGAACACATCATAAGAGAATCAGGGTATTATCCGTTAATATGGTTTTAACTTTTGAGCGCTATATAAAAATTAAAATATAGATGCCTAGTCAAAAGAATTCACACTCTACCAGTAGATTTTGTGGCTTGATGTCACGATGACATACCCCAACCACACGATGTAAGTAGTTCAGCGCACGGCAGATCTGATATGTCAAAGACAACACAGGCGTAAGTAAAAGATTTCGATGTAAATGAAGTTTCATGCTAAGCAGATAACTAAAAACGACTAATTGGGGAGCATAGATATCTCACCTGATAGGTGTAAAGCTGAACAAGGATAATTGGCATATGCTGATTCATTTTGGTATAGTGCTTTAATGCTCTGTATACAGTTTCGGGAACAAACTCAAGGACAAGGTTAAGATACAGCTCATCCTTCTCGGTTGTCGAAAAGAAAGAGTGCCTTAGACGCACAACGTTGGGATGGTCTTGCAAGCGCATGATCTGAAGTTCTCTGTTCTTGTATCTTTTATCCTGCAGAACCTTCTTAATTGCAACTTGTTCACCCGTTTCCAGACACTTGGCCTATCCAAAAGAAAAAACAGACAGCAAGTTAAATTACGTAAACAACAAAAAATTAAAAAAGGATTAATAGAATATTCCACATACCTGGAACACAACTCCGAATGAGCCTGTTCCAACCACTCTCTGGGCCATGTATGAGATTGTCTGAAACCAAATAACGAAAAAATTAAAGGATACGCCCAACAGAAAAAACACATTTATTCAAGACTATCATGATTCAGATATTCACCTGCTTTGGCTTCCCATCTCGACCTCCGACAGTGGTTGTAATAACTTGACCCGTTTCAGTCCCACTGCCATTTACAACAGTTGGTTCCATATCCTGTACAAGAACAATGGAGATTTGAGCAGAAGCTAATAGAGATGCAGGATAATTTATATAACAAAGAAGAAACAAGCAATTGACCTTATCCTCGCGGTTGGCATTACGCTCGTCTCTGATCATTACTTCCGGAAGCTGAGTATCCACGGTGGCAGCAGCAGCAGCAGGAGGAGGCACATTTGAGGTTCCAGCAACACATTCTTGCGAAACCATGTCTGTATTTCTCATCTCACGAGAAGAAGAAGATGAAGAAGACGTTTGGTCAACCTGCATCGGATCATCACCAGCAGTACATAACTTATCGTTGTCTTGATCAAGCTTGGCTCTCTTGAGCCCATAGTCCCCTCCCTTTAAAAAAAATCACAACTTTCGTCAAAATCTAACTTCTCCACAAGCACTATGATTAAGATCTCAAAAACCCCTAATTTTTTTGACTTGTAATAATATTCCAATTAAATCGAATCTCAATCCAGCAATTATAAAAATAAATAAATAAATACTTACAGGATCCGAAGAAATGGAGGTCCGACCCGAGGCAATGCTCTTGAGACGACGCATCACGTTCATCTTTGCAGATACCAACTCCAAACCCTAATTTTCCCCCCGATTCAAAATTAATCCAATCAACAGATTCAGAAATTCAAAATCGAATCTGTCTCGATCTCCTCCGCCGTGACGAGCGAGCAGCTATGAAGAAAATGGAGAAGAGGAACAGAGCCAAATCGAAGCGTCCTTGTTCAACCTTCCTCTCTCTCTCTCTCTCTCTCCACGACGCAAACCAGGTGGGGGGGGGGGAATCTTTTGCTTCTCGTGGCGAAAACCAATCATGCCACCCTCTCCTCTCCTTTTTTGGTCAAACCTTGACTCCTCACCGTTGATTCATCTCAGCGATTCATCCGACGGATCAGGATTAATACGCCTGATTTCAACCAGCTGTGTTTACCAAAGTACCCTTATCTTGCTGTCTTATTTACGGAGATTGGGTAAATGAATGATTGCATCGATAGGCAGGCACGCGGAATATGCGCAATGGATCATTTGACCAAAGCTTTGACTCCTTTCCTTTCCCATATGTTAAATCTTTTTTAATTCTTGCTTCCTATACTGTTTTTAGACATTTTATATGTTCAAACTTCAAATAAAACTAACTCTTTATCTACTATTCTACTCTACACATTATCTCATGTCGAATTGGAGAAAAGAGACATAATAAGAGGGCTTCAAACATCTCAAATGTTTATGCCTTAGCTGGAGTTTTAACAATAGGTTATAAATTTAACTATTCGGTTGCAACAAATCAAGTAAATAACAATAGGCTGCTTACTTTTATCTAGTTACTTAAATTAGGGAGTGCTCCTAGCTGTTTTGCATTTCACACTGTTTGACACCACTGCACTTGGGCAGAGATCCCTTGTGAGCTTTGCTAAAATTGATCAAAACTGTAAAAAGGCTCTAAACATAAAATGGGGCCGATCATATAAAAAGATAAAGGTACGGTACCACCTTTTACCATATCTTGGGCCTTGTTAATTTACAAAACGAACTGGTAACGACCGCAACTGTAGAACAGTAGTCCATGTACTGCTAGTGGACTTATTAAAAGGCCCATAAAGAATAGAAATTCTGACAAAACTTAACACCGTCAATTCCTTGTTTACTTTTTTAAAGCAACACAACATAACGGAGAAAACGACGCCATAACGTCCGGTTTTCGCACCAGTCTGTCATGGTCTGACGTGGCAGAACAAAAATGGCGGAATACGTAAACTCCCACCATGCAAAGGAAGAAGCCACGGACAGAGGAAAAAAAAAACATAGCATTAAATGAATGTTAGCCTGCAAACACATTTAATGCACACCACGAGAGACATAAACGGACCAGATCCATCCAAAGTCCAACCACATACTAGTACTACTCATGTCCCAGTCCGCGTTGGCAAAAACCACACAACATACCCGCATCCGACGGAGCGTGTGGCTCACTCTCAACTACATGAGTTTACAAGATAATATATAAAAATATTAAATACTCCAACAAACAAAAGGGGGTTTCCAACCCTAGTCAATACCCGAACCACCAACTCCTCCACCGTGATCAGACCCAACCCGACGTGGTCTCAACGCGGTGACAAAGGAGTTGGATTTCGCCACCTGCGCGGTTCGTTCTTGACTCGACACCCCCTTCCCAAGCTTAACTAAAAGACCAAAGTACACGACACATACATAGTTAAAATTCACAAATTCAAAGATACAACAAACACATGCGCTCCAGAGCTCACGTGCCGCCTTGAAGCTTAGTTCTCGCACTGAAGAGCGGTTCGAATCTTCTGGACGGTGCATGATATTAGGTTATTGACAGTCTCCACAGACTCGACCGTGAGTTTTGCCGTTGGGAGATTGTTAACAAGGATTTGAAACGCCACCGTCAAGAGTGATCCACCACCGACCGGACGCTGCTCACCGTCTCCGGAGCCACCGTTAAAGCCTCCGTCAGGGAGAACAGCGAAACCAGAAGGAAGGAGAGCCACGTAGGATGAATCCCCACCGTTCATGACAACATGCATGGCTGGAATATCGACAGGCGCGTACACTACCAGCGCTCCAGATGCGTCAATGCACGTTTCCTGAAGAATTAACATACTGCTCTGATTCGCGTTCATTGGCTGCCAAAACATGCACAAAAAAATAACCTCAGGTCAAGTGTTAAATTACGAGAAATGCCACACTGAACACAAACAGTAACGCTTCGGGGTTAAAAGAGAAACAAGTCAAAATAAACTTTCACAGATATCCAAGGAAAAGAAAGATGTGAAAAGTCAAAAACACAGACAAAGAGGTAAAGGTCGAAACTGTCCTATTATTATTGACTTTGTAAACCCTTACAAAAGCTGTGACTGACACTTTTGTTTTCTACTGATACCACCAAAAAACCTAAATTGTCCTTTTCCAATCCACTCATGTGTCCGTCTTACCACCACATTCAGGGACAAAAAACGTCACTATCACCTAATCCAAATTCCACACACTAACCAATTCCACACATGCTGAACCAATCAAACACCGGAATTCATTCAATTACTAGACCGAGATTTATGTACCGGTTTAAGCCGGGAGAGTGTAATTTGGGGAGAAAACTTACGTTGGAGCGTAGCAAAGAAACGGAGTTGCCTTGATCTTGACCTTTGGCGATGTGGGCCATCTCCTGCATGGGACCACCGTTAGATAGAATATCCCATTCACATCTCATCCGTTCGTTCCGCAAGAAGTCAAACAGACGTTGTGGCGAAGCCGGAAGCCAAACAGACGTGGCAGCACTCAGAACAATACCCGGAGCCTCACTCGGATCGTCCACACTCTTACGGGTCATAATTCTAACGTCCGGATCGACATTACCGACCGTGAGCTTGCTCCAACTGTGGACAGAGGGCGCAGAGATGCCCGAGCAGAAATTGATCGTCATACGTTGAGCTAACTTCAGCATGCTTTTCCGACCACCTGGCGATATAGCTGTTTTTTTTTTGCATACGTTAAATGCTTTGTAACAACACATCATAAAATAAAGAATCTAACTAATGAGTAAATAGAAACGGACATGTGTCATCGTGAGATGTAACGGAGGAGGACATGAGGATGGCCAGACACTCGCACTGTCTCTGAAGTGTAGCGACCCATCTTTGCGAGCCGAAACCAAGACCTGACCGAAGCAATGGTCGGTACAAGTGGTGGATTTGGTTCTCGTCGTATTCTGCATGCTCAACCCACGTGACCTGCACAGATGATTTCAAATCCTGGTTAGCATATAACCACAAATAATCTACCAAACGTATAAGATAGGATGAGGTGTTGAATTTTTAGTGGAAGATAATAAGATAATAGGACAACTGAAATTAATATATTACAGATGGAGACGAGAGATACGAGGCAGCATAGGAGAATGGAATAGAAATACTAGAAAATTAGATTTATTTAAACGATGATTAGAAGCATTTTTATTGTACATGCATATGAAATTAATGTGTTCTTTCCAAAATGCGCACAAAAATAATTTTGGACGGATGCTTCATAGAATAAAGAGCAAATAGACAGACCCACTTGTCTAGAACTTGAAATGTAATCCAGAGAATCCGACAGATAGAGAAGCATCCGGATCCATAAAAAGTTTATAATCTCGGAAGGTTCGGGGATCAGAATTCGAGAAGGGAAAAGCCTATTCAATAATCTTTTCTCCTTTTTATATTCTGACATAAAATCATACTATTAAACTATTCAAACTAATAACGTATGAGAAGGAAACCCATAAAACAATTAGTAACATTTTTCAAGAAAAAAGGATGGTAAACACTAAACACACAAAAAAATATTTGAAAAGTAAACTGTGAAAGATTTTATAAAATTGCATAAAAGAAAGTTGAGAGTGACAGTGAAGTGGGTGCAGTGAGTAATGGCTAAAAAACAAGAGTCATTGATGCATGAGCTTCTTCTTCGTCTAGTGATCACCCAATTAAAAACCTAGAGATCCTAACTTCTTCGTCTTTATAGAATTTTTCACTACCCAATAATAAACATGCTTAGAAAAAAGATTCCAAATGTGTTTTACATAATTAATTATCATTATGATTATGATTCAAAAAAAGTTAATTACCTTTGAGTATCCATTGGACATATCTTGCACTACACAGCCTGATGGTAATCGTCTGATTACAACCGTAGATCCACCAGAGTTTTCCCGGACTGTATCAATAGAAACGTCCACCACTGCCCACACGCCTTCCGCGTGCTGTTTGCAAAACCGGAGGAAGTTGACGTTGCGAACCGGAACCAACGGAGACAAAACTTGTAACTCAGCATTCACCTGTAGTAAAAATTCATAACGAAACAAAAATATTAAACCGTGACTAAACCGGAAATGTGATTTGAGTGTGCTTTGTATCAGTTACCAGCTGAATTGCACCGTTCCTTGTTCCGGCCATTCCGCCGGAGATAACGTCGGTGGTTGTGGATCTTGCGACTATACACGGAAACATCTCCGTCCATCGGTCCTATTAAATAAAATTATTAGAGAAAACAAATAACATTTTATTTTTGTAAATTAAAAATACATGGAAAAACATACCGAGTCCATTAACGTCTCGACGAGGGCTAAGCTATTGATGATGACCATACCGGACGTTCTAGAAGCTTCGGTAACTAAACCGTTTGGTTTCGCAGACGAAAACGTTCTCATGTACTCCTCATGGTTAAGCTCATCTCTCTCTCCGTCTAAGCTTTTAATCCACAACTGTTCATCGCTCTGAGCTAGCTTCACTAGCTCATCCATAGCTGTTAAAGCCAGCTCCAACAAAACCGATCTCTGATCAACACCATTAACCACCGCCGGCAGCTGCGGTGGTAAGCAACCGCCGCCACCGTTGAAATCTTGAGGGAAAGCGAAATTTCCGCCGTTGTTGTTGGTACCGACGCCGAGCTCTAGAGAAGAGGTGTGATTGTTTTGGGGGTGGCCGAGGAATTTACCGGTGAGGTTAAAGACGCGGTCGAGCTCGTCTTTCAAGCGAGCGTTTTCGATGCGGAGATGATGCTCTTCGATAGAGACCTCGCCGAGCATGGCCGGTCCACCACAAATGTTGCAGGTTGGGTTCCTCATTGCTTCGCGTATAGACATGTTCTCAGCTCTTAGCTTGTCGTTCTCTTGTCTCAGCAACGCGTTCTCGTGCCGCTCTAATTGAGTCTGGCAAAGGATTTGATTTAATAAATAATTCTTTAAAACAAAAGATAACAAAGAAAAGAAACAAACCTTCATCTGAGTGCGACGATTCTGGAACCAGAACTTAACTTGTCTTGTCTCCAAGCAAAGTCTCTTGCTTAGCTCAAGTCGCTGCTTCTCGTCTGGATGTGGACACTCTTTGAACATGCTGTAACCCCCAAAAAAACCAAACATTAATTAATCAGATCGAACTAAAGAGCAAGACTATAGATCAAAAGAGGGGATTACGATTCGAGCTCTTGGATTTGCTGAGGAGTGTGTCGGTGGTAACGTTTTTTCTTGGGAGGTTTATTATAGTCGGCGTCTTGATCTTCACCCGAGATACCTTCGACGTTATCACTCCCAGATCTGCTCTCATGCTCTTCCTCTCGGCTCCTCCTGTTCTTACCGCTCCCATCGAAAATATCGCCTCCAGCTCCGTTATGGTTCCTCATGGATGTTCCTCTCTCGGGTTGCTCCTGTCCGAATATTAACAAAAAAAATATTAGGTTTTATTTATATAAACACGCGTAGAGTATATTAAAGTAGAGGATACGACGTCGTACGAGCGCTAGAGAGAGGCCAGAAGAGGAGTAAACAGATTTGGTATTGATAGGAGGGGAGAAGAGGCTCGCCGCCCCAATATGAGACATAGTACCACCGGGTATTATGGTAGATGCGGTGGTGTGGTTGCCATAAGCTAGACCAGTGGGGACACCACCGGTCGTATTGTCGAAGAGACTACCGAAGTTCATCAGATAATAAAGAAGAGAGCTGAATCAGAGGAGATTATTACTGAAATGGAGGAGAGAGAAGGAGAACGAAAGCTGTTTTTTTTTTCTTAATTTTTCTCTCTCTCACTACTTTGCTATTCGTTCTCAGTCTCTCTCTCTCTCTTAAGAATTAATGGGGTTTTTATTTTCTTTTCTCTCTCTCTTTTCTGATTTTCCTTGAGAGAGAGAGAGTGATGGGGAAGATGAAGAAGATGTGAAACCCTAGTGTTGGGGTAACTGATGTGAAGAAGAAGTCTCTCTCTCTCTTTTTCTCTTCACACTTGCATGTTGATATATATATTGACTCTCTTTATCCTTTTTTGTATTTTTTATAATTTTATATTGTAAAAGACAATGGCCTTTTTAGATTTTGTTTTCTTCTTTTTTTTTCTTTTATTCTTGTAGTTTTAATGCTTTTCGACAAATTTAGGTAAAGTGTTCAGTTTAAATAAAGTGAAATCTATTAAATCCAATTCAAATCCAAAAGACCCAAAACTAGTCTTAAATGTTGAAACTGACCTTGACTTTTATTATTTAAAATAATTTTCTATATATATATATATATTAAAAAATATGAACCAATTAATGGCATTTTAATTTATTTTAGTACAGTATCTTTCAAACTAATCATAGATTTGTTACTAGAAAATTGTACTTGAACCAAAACTGTAATAAAAAATAGTATTATATATTTATTCATATTCACTTTAGGTATTAGCCTCTATTTATTTGCAGATTATTAAAGTGAAACTATATATGAAAGGCAAATAATGCTACTGACGAATTAATTGAACGGAGAAAAAATATACCAGGAAAAAAACGTTATGTGGACTCTTTGAAAACCTTACGAATGCACGAGACCTCTCTTTTCCCCAGAAGAACTCTCGGTTGACTTTGCCAACTTTTTAACATCTTTTCTACCTCACGCGCGTTTTTTCTGCAGTCTCTCTCTCATTTCTTTCTTAATTCTCGAAAATATACTTTTTTGCTCAATAAAATTATTAAAAAGACTGTTGTCTAGCAAACCCCACATATTAATATGAATCTATTGTGCATTATTGACAAGCCCGTTCATCTAATCTAACTCCTAGATCATAATCAAATAGGCTATAATCTTCGAGTTGTGAAAGAATCTATATTCTTTTGTAAGTAACGACATGAAGAAGCGAGCTTGTGTCAACCGAAAAGACATTCCACTATTAGCTACAGTTGAATGCATACCAACAACTCGTGTTGGGTATGTTAGAAAAAAATACAAAACTGCGATTAATGTTTTGATGGAAATAAGTGTTTAATGTTTAGTGTTTACAAAGGCAGAATTAATTGAACCGAAAGTCTGGATCAGTAAAATAAGAATTAGAAACATTTAAATCATGGGAGCAAATATGAAGGAAGGAAAAAATGTGGTGGATCATATTGGTTTGGTTCGGTTTGGACCACATGGGAATGTCAGTTCCCAAAGATTAACCGACCACCACCAACAAGCACGCAACACAACTTACTACATAACTTTTTTCGATCAATTGTTGTCTATTAGTATAACACACGTCTTGTTATATTATTTTACTTTGTGTAATGATATAGAGAAGAACGTCATTTTCATTGTTGGGTTTAATTTGGTAATTACTATAAAGGATAAAATTAACTCAGCTTCAATTAGCAGAACATGATCATATACTTCAACCATGGAAATTATAAAGTACAACTTTAACATAAGCTTTATTTCACCAAAACGGTTCCTCTTGACTAGTGTTACGTGAATGTTAACATCGAAGAGACCAGACTGCGGACCATACCCATGTGGATATTTCAACAGGTTACAAGGGACATGAAACTATATGCCTGCGACTATTATAACATTATGTTGCAAACATAACAACATATTAGGAATGTCATATATAGGCATTACTGACCACAGAAACAAACCAGAAGACTTTTAGAATCAATGATAATGGACATCAAAAGACATAGGACTTTTCTACAAGACAGTACCATGATATGCCCAAGGTTCACATCTAACTGAATCCTCTAGTGCTTCCGATGCTACGTTTCAAACAGACAAAAATGATCTAATTCTATCGACATGTTATATCATCATATAAGATCATTTATTGAGGTAACAAATATGGTTCAGAAGAAGACGATACCAGCCAAACCTTTTGTCTGCATTAATGTCCTTCAGTCGCCCTCTCTCTCAGATTTTTTTTACAAAAATGTCTCCACACCTGAAGTCAAGTACTGAAAAAGAGAAGGCTCTTCTCTCACCCAAAATCAATCAAACTACAACAATTGAATCTCTTTTGCTGAACATTGAATCATAGGAACTGTCAGTATTCAATACATAAATAAGTATTGAGGATGTGCACCTAATATACATGGTCTCCAGTACAAAAGAGTCACATGCATACTTTACTCATGTAGGTCACAAGGTAGACCCCGCAGATAAAAATCATTGACAGAACCACGTGTGACCAAGAATTAACATTATCAGGACATTACACGATTGCGATACATTCTGGAAGCAACGTCACCGAACACAAAAAAGGTATATCATCAGGATGGTGTCTTAAGGACAGACAGATGGGGGGGGCTGGAGAGAAAGCGACTGTTACCTACAAGACTGGGAAGACCTTCTTCCTCTCTTTTCCTTTTTTCCTTTTTAACGTGTGGCCTTAGTGCGAGTTTGATGGCATTCTCCAGAGAGGTTTGGTTGCGACAAGGATCTTCTCTCTTCCATGAGATTCAGGTTCTTTGTCATGTATTGAAGAAGACCATCTTACAGCATGGGCCATTCGTGCTACTTTGTCTAGCACCTCAGGAGTGTCTCGGATCAGTACCTTTCCTTCTGGACGCAATATTCTGTCCATCTCTACCATTAGATCTACTAGGCTACACCTGTATGCATATCAAACAATTCAGTTTAGGTGAAGTTGATAGAACAAAGAGACATGTTTAGCAACTGAGAATGGTTATACCTGGATTTGCTTGTCAGTGATTCAATTCCTGATAGGTGGATGAAATCATACGTACGGGGATACGTGGAAAAGGGTTCACACCTGCACGAACCAATATAAAAGGGGTTTTATTACTCAATGCCACGTCTTGGTTTGGACCAAATATATAAAAAGCAAAAGTGACTAACCAATCATGGTAAACACCGATGAGACCTCTGTCATAAATCACGTCAAGAGTTAATTGCTTCCGAGATGGGATGACATTCATAACCCACACAGGATCAGATGCAAGGGCTGCAGCAAATCCTCCGAAGAGTGCGTTCATGTCCATGATATTGCGGACAGCTGGAGGTTTCAACTCCAACTTCAGAGAATCTCTGTAATAAGCAACTCGTCTTGCCCACCTCCTCGCATCTGCTTCAAACCCGTTTTTCATGACAATGGCTCTAGAAGGAACTTTAGAAAGCCTTTCCGGCCACTTGGGAATAGTTCCCAAAGCAATTTCTCCTTTGACAGACGATGGCCTAGTAACACACTTCTTCAATTTGTAATACCTGAAACAAACAAAGACTTCATTGTTGTTTTCTACAATATTTTATTACAGTATTATTCTGAGGAAACTCACCATGCATCACTTGGCGGCACAGACTCATCACACAGCTCAAGTCCAAACTCGTTCTGGCTGGATAGACATGAATCTCCAACAGGCTTCTTCCAGATGACAGTGTTTCCATCAACGGCAATTAGCTCATAGCACAAAGCTCTAGCCACGGCCTGAAGATCAGCCCATTCTTTGTCTTGTTTAGGCCATTGCACAGGTGGTCCAGAGATTACAAGATATCCTCCCGGGCGCAATAACCTATCTACTTCGACAAAGTAAGTTGCATCTGCAGACAAATCACCACGCAATATAAGAACAAGTGCTGCTACAACAAGTGGTGTGACACATACAAAAAAAAGATTCCCATAACTACAAGGAACTCACTGTAAGCTGTAAAGGGAATCAAGCATCGGGAACAATGCATGAGGTCAAAGGATGACGCAGGAAAAGGGAGTCTACGAGTGCCAAGCATGGCAACAAACGCAGGCACTCCTCTTTCCAAAGCGAACTGAATCTGCGATTTATGTGAATCTCTTGGAGCAAACGAGAGGGCTAGAATGCCTTGAGATAGTAGAGTACCTCCGAAACTTGCGACCTGCAAAGGTTTTATTGTAAAATTACAGAGCAAAACGTGACCAAAGAGAGACTATGATAATACTCACCCCGCATCCCATGTCAAGGGCGGTTCTGAGAGTTCCACCCTTAAGAGGAATATACTGTGAAAGCTTTTCAATGTATTGGCCAGCTCCGCCAGGAAACATGGTGCCACCTCCAGGGAAAATGAAGTATTCACCTTCTCTTTTCATCCATCCTTGGTGGCCTTTCCGGTCAGCAATTTTATTATATGGCATATTTGCATGCCAAATCTGCAAGTTCAAACACACACACAGATTCAACAGTCTAACAAACCTCCTCCCACAACACAACGAGCTACATTTCAAGGCATGCAAAACTATCAAACTAGCCCATAACATTCCAAAATACACTTGAAGCCTTGTGTGGTAGTGGTTCCCCTTCTCAGAGGTCGCAGGTTCGATTTGTCATTAGTGATCAAATGTGTTTGTAAGAACTTTAAGTCGTAACTAACCTCATCTAAACCAGAAATAACCAACATGGTTTACATCATAATTAAAGAATAAACCGGACATTCCAGAGTCCTTATCCTATGAAATGCAAGTATCAATCTAACTATGCTAAAAACATGGATCCTTCGCAGCTCGAATCCGCTACCTTGTGTAGACTCTCTGGCCACGGAACAGAGATTTTGTATCCGTTAGGCGGAGGGATCAAGCAGAGAGGAGTCTCCTCCGGTAAGGGACAATGTCTCTCTCTATAGAAATTCATCTCTCTGCTAAGCTGGCTGTTCCTCTTCGGATCCTCGCACGGCATGTGAGCAACGGCATCCGCCGGACAATACTCGATCGGCTGCAAATGGTGACCGGACTCAACGAGAGTCACCAGCCGCTGGCGTTGCCTAGGATCCGACGTCGTGGTGACGAGGAGCGTTTGGCGACCAGAGGCGGCCATGGAATCGCGGAGAGGAGTGAAGAGGAGGATGAAGAAGAGGAGGACGACGGCGAAGAAGGCGGCGGTTATGATGTCGAAAAGACGCCATTGGCGCGGGTTACGCTTGGAGAATGGTAGATTCAGGTGCTTCATAGCTTTAGCTTAGCTGGAAGCTTCTTCTTCGACAAAAGAGATCAGATGCAAATCTAGCGTTTTATCATATGATTGTCGCGATTAAAAATAATGCAGTGTGTTTAAACAGCGTTTAGCGTCTGACGAAAAACGGTGGGCTCTAATAATGTATATTCAATGAAATGTCTTATGCTATTGGATTTGGGCCTTAAATTGATATTAGGAAACGCTGGTGGATATAAGGGCTTCTTAGATGATTTACTCTAACGGACCGAGAGCTTATTCTCACTACCCCTCCAGTGTTAGAGAATAATCGATAATGCCCTTTTCGCCAACAAATTATTCTTCTAACGGACCGAGAGCTTATTCTCACTACCCTCCAGTGTTAGAGAATAATCTATAATGCCCTTGTCGCCAACAAACCATTCTACTAAACCCCTTACTTATTCTCACTACTCCTCCTATAATTTACTTCCAAGTGTTACCCTTTTTTTGGGTCCCTGTCGATCTTTGTTTGACTTAGACCTGAATGAATCGTTGACGTTATCAATCGTCTTCGAACTTTGTCCTTGTCACTCTAATTTACCAATTCAACTTCTTCTATCGCTCATATCTGACAGACAATCGATAAGAAATTAGGTAAAACACATTTTGATTCTACATTCCTTCATCATCTGATTGAATCATCCTTCGTCGATTGCGTTTCTGTCAATGCTCAAGTAATCGCAAGGTTTGATCTGATTGTATAAGCTAATTTCTGATGTGAAAGTTCCAATCTTTTTTTATTTGTAGGGAGGTTTGATCGAGAACCAGGATGGATTTCATAAACAATCTAGATACAGACACGTCTTTAGCCATTCTTTCGTGTCTAGATGACCCATCAGATCTTGTCCGTGCCAGTGCTGTCTCTCGCTCTTGGCGAGGCTTCGGTAATAAACATGTTTTACTGTTTCCTTTTGACTATGGTGTATTATAAATTTTACATCTTTTTTCTTTTGCAGTGATTAAGCAGAGTCTCTCCAAGAGCCTGTGCTTGAAGTTGTTCCACCAGCTAGCTCGTGTTGATCGTACACTAGAAACAAGCAATGAAGAGTCCTCAGGGTCAATCAGCAGTGTTTATGCCTTAGAAAGAGAGCACAGGGTTTATGCCTTATTGGCTAAAGGATGCACGTCTTCTCCTATCAAAAGCTGTGTTGACGATGCCATCACGGCGTCTAGTACCGATAGGCTCCCAGAAGAGAGCATCTTGAACACACTCGACGAAAGAGAGAGAATTGGTGGCACACCTTCGTACTGGTCTAGTTCAGGACATCACAAGACTTCCGTGCCAGAAACGCTTCTTTACAAGCTCAAGGGTGACTTGTGTGTCATTACTGAACTCAGCATCCAGCCTTTCCAAGGTGACGACGACTCCATCCTCCATTCCTCCTCGTGTCTAGTTGATATATCTTTGTTGGTTAAATGCTTCCTTTTTTTTTCTATTAGATTTTTTTGATCCCGGTAGACCGATATACTCTTCACATTATGTTCGTTTCCGGTTTGGTCACTTGGATAACAAGTCACAGGATAAAAACAACTATGTATGGACTTACACTTCACAACAGTTTCCCATGGCTCAGGTTTGTGTCATTGTGTGTGTTATACAATAATTAATTGTCTCTGTCGTTAGCATGCTATACAAAATCTTATTCCCGAACTGTTCTTTGGTTTTTGTACGGTTAGGAAAATCGATTGCAGAACTTTAAGCTTCCAGAGCCAGTTCTTTGCATTGGTGGGTTTGTGCTAATCGAGTTTCTAGGTCGGGTTCAGAGATGTGACATTGATGACTTATACTACATATGGTACATCTTCTTCTCCTCTCCCCTTAAAGCTTTTACGATGACTTTGAAGTAGTTTTTGTTGATTGTCTTTCTGTAGTGTGACGCATGTCAAAGCGATGGGAAGGTCATTAGCAAAATCGTTCCGGGTGGTGGATCCGGATGAGTCAGGGAAGTTTGGGTTGAAGGTGTTGAGTTACAGTGATCCACAGGAAATGAATGAGAAGGAAGAAGAAGAGGCGGGGCCAAGTGTGTTTAGGCCGATGAGAAACCGAAACCTTGAACAGCTCGTGAACTTCCTGCACAGCCATTCTACAGACGTCCAGTATGTGTGGCCTGAATCAGATGAGGATGATGAATCAGATGAGGAGGAGGTTTAGTGTCTGATTTGGAGTGTGTGGGGGTTTTCCTATTTAATTGTGGCTTTGCTTCTGTTGTTAAATAATATAGAGGTGCATGAGAGCGGTTTTAAAAGCTTCTCTCCCCTCCCTTACAGTGTGTTGTAAAGGTTGCCGAGTGTTGTGACAATACTACTCGTTATGTATTATGTTTGGTGTAAGTTTCATTTCATTGGTTATACGCTTTTTAGCCAGTTTGGGCTTTTTTGGGGGTCCAAATATGAAGAACGCATTAAAGCTAAACGATCCACGACAAACAATCAAGAATCAAAACCAGTGTTGGGCATTCTAGTTTTTGGTTTCGAATAACGCGGGTTAGGATCCGCTTAGGAGCCAAACATTTTGCGGATCGGTTTGGATTAGGCCTGGGCATTTTACCCGGATCCGAAGACGCGATCCGAAACCGACCCGAAAAATCCTGACCTGATCCGAAACCGATCCGATCCTTTTACCCAATACCCTATTGGGTCTTGTTGTGAAGGATCCGCGGGTCTTGGATCCAACCCGATCCGAACCCGAGACCCGAGTGGAGGGTACCCGAAAACCCGAAACTTTTAGTATATATTAGGTATATATGGATGTTTCAGTTTATTTTTCCTATTATGGATATTTTTTTTAAGTTTCAAATTTTAGTTTTTGGGTATAGTTTTGGGTTTTGGATAAAAAATTAGATTTTCAAAAATATAATTGGGATAATCAGATCAAATTTTGGATATTTTCATGTCTTTGGATCAGATTTTAGATAAAATTTCTCATATTTTTTGAGTATTTAAATATTTTCTGTGTGTTTTAGGTATTTTTTTGGGTTGGACCCGACATGACCGATCAGAACCCGATCCGTAACCGAACCGAATCGACAAACTCTAATTATTCTATTGGGTCTAACTATTTAAGACCCGACCCGGACCCAAGAAGATCCGAACCGACCCCAAACCGACCCCGAACCGACCCTGAACCGAGAATTTTAAATTACTCTATCCGGTCCTAAACTCTTAGATCTGAAGGACCAGGACCCGCAACGACCCGATTCGAACACGACTGCCCAGGCCTTGTTTGGATAATACCGGGGTGGCTTAGATTTATACTTATATAAAATCTGGTGTACTAACCACTATAAAATCGTTATTTTCTAGAGAAACGAAGACAACAAAAGTTCCAAACCTCTTTGACCTTCATCGTATGTTAGGGAAGGATGCAACTATGCATTAAAACATTATTTTCATATTTTTGAACTTTTCTCAAAATCTATGTGTTAACCACTACGAAAATATTGAATTTTTTGATAAACGTTCTATATACTGAAGCCTATGATCTTTAGAGTTGTTTTAAAATTTCTAAACATATTCTACATTTGTATTAATACATATCAAACTCTCTTTCATAGTACATGGAAATCATTTTATTTTATTGTCAATTAATTTAGTAAAACTTCATAATACTCCCTAAATTAGTGGACTTACCACTAAAAAAACTCTATTTTCTAGAGAAACGGAGACAACACAAGTTCCAAACCTCTTTGACCTTCATCATATGTTAGTGGAGGATGCAACTATGCATTAAAACGATATTTTCATATTTTTGAATATTTCTCAAAATCTATGTGTTAACCCCTACGAAAATATTGAATTTTTCGGTAAACATTCTATATACTGAAGCCTATGATCTTTAGTGTTGTTTTAAAATTTCTAACCACATTCTACATTTGTATTAATGTATATTAAACTCTCTTTCATGGTACATGAACATCGTTTTATTTTTCTTGTCAATTAATTTAGTAAAACTTCATAATACTCCCTAAATTTGTGGACTAACCACTATAAAATTGCTATTTTCTAGAGAAACGGAGACAACAAAAGTTCCAAACCTCTTTAACCTTCATCATATTTTAGTGAATGATGCAACTATGCATTAAAACATAATTTTCATATTTTTGATTTTTTTTCAAAATCTATGTGTAACCCCTACGAAAATATTGAATTTTTGGTAAATGCTCTATATACTGAAGCCTATGATTTTTAAAGTTGTTTTAAAATTCCTAAACACATTCTACGTTTGTATTAATGTATATTAAACTTTCTTTCATAGTACATGGACATCGTTTTAAATTTTTTGTCAATTAATTTTGTAAAACTTCATAATACTCCATAAATTGGTGGACTAACCACTATAAAATTGCTATTTTCTAGGAAAACGGAAACAACAAATGTTCCAAACCTATTTGACCTTCATCATATGTAGTAAAAGATGCAAGTATGCATTAAAACATAATTTTCATATTTTTGATTTTTTCTCAAAATCTATGGGTCTCTACGAAAATATTGATTTTTTTGTAAATGTTCTATATCTTGAAGCCTATGATCTTTAGTGTTGTTTTAAAATTTCTAAACTCATTCTACATTTGTATTAATGTATTAAACTCTCTTTCAAGGAACATGGACATCGTTTTAATTTTTAGTCAATTAATTTTGTAAAACTTTATAATACTCTCTAAATTGGTGAACTAACCACTATAAAATTGCTATTCCCTAGGAAACAAAGACAAAAAAGTTCAAAATCTCTTTGACCTTCATCATATGTTAGTGAAGGATGCAACTATGCATTAAAACAAAATTTTCATATTTTTGAATTTTTCTCAAAATCTATGGGTTGTTTAACCCCCCTACGAAAATATTGAGTTTTTCGGTAAATGTTCTATATAAGCCTATGATCTTTAGTGTTGTTTTAAAATTTATAAAAACATTCTACATTTGTATTAATGTATATTAAACTCTCTTTCATGGTACATTTACATCGTTATAATTTTTTTAAATTAATTTAGTAAAACTTAATAATACTCCATAAATTGGTGGACTAACCACTATAAAATCATTATTTTCTAGAGAAACAAAGACAAAAAAGTTACAAAGCTCTTTGACCTTCATCATATGTTAGTGAAGGTTGCAACTATGCATTAAAACAAAATTTTCATATTTTTGATTTTTTTTCAAAATCTATGGGTTAACCTCTACGAAAATATTGAGTTTTTTGGTAAATGTTCTATATAAGCCTATGATCTTTAGTGTTGTTTTAAAATTTCTAAACACATTCAACACTTATATTAATGTATACGAAACTCTCTTTCATGGTACATTGACATCGTTTTATTTTTTTAAAATTAATTTAGTAAAACTTAATAATACTCCATAAATTAAGGGACTAACCACTATAAATCGCTATTTTCTAGAGAAACGGAGACACCAAAAAATCCAAACCTTTTTGACCTTCATCATATGTTAGTGAAGGATGAAACTATGCATTAAAACAAAATTTTCATATTCTTGAATTTTTTCTCAAAATCTATGGGTTAATACCCCTACGAAAATATTGATTTTTTGGTAAATGTTCTACATACTGAAGTCTATGATCTTTAGTGTTGTTTTAAATATTCTAAACACATTCTACATTTGTATTAATTTATATTAAACTTTCTTTCATGGTACATGGACATCGTTTTAATTTTTTGTCAATTAATTTAGTAAAACTTCATAATACTCCCTAAATTGGTGGACTAACCACTATAAATTCACTATTTTCTAGAGAAACGGAGACAACCAAAGTTTCAAACCTCTTTGACCTTCATCATATGTTAGTGAAGATTTCAACTATGCATTATAACAAAATTTTCATATTTTTGAATTTTTTTCTCAAAATCTATTTGTTAACCCCCCTACGAAAATATTTATTTTTTGGTAAATGTTTTATATACTGAAGCCTATGATCTTTAGTGTTGTTTTAAAATTTCTAAACACATTCTACATTTGTATTAATGTATATTAAACTCTCTTTCATGGTACATTGACATTGTTTTATTTTATGAAAATTAATTTAGTAAAACTTAATAATACTCCATAAATTGGTGGACTAACCACTATAAAATCGCTATTTTCTTGAGAAAAGGAGACACCAAAAAATCCAAACCTCATTGACCTTTATCATATGTTAGTGAAAGATGAAACTATGCATTAAAACAAAATTTTCATATTTTTGAATTTTTTTTCAAAATCTATGGGTCCCCTATGAAAATATTGAGTTTTTCGGTAAATGTTCTATATAAGCCTATGATCTTTAGTGTTGTTTTAAAATTTCAAAACACATTCTACATTTGTATTAATGTATATTAAACTCTATTTCATGGTACATTGACATCGTTTTATTTTTTTTTTAAATTAATTTTGTAAAACTTAATAATACTCCATAAATTGGTGGACTAACCACTATAAAATTGCTATTTTCTAGAGAAACGGAGACAAGAAAAGTTCCAAAGCTCTTTGACCTTCATCATATGTTAGTGAAGGATGCAGCTATGCATCAAAACAAAATTTTCATATTTTTGAATTTATTCTCAAAATCTATGTGTTAACCCCTACGAAAATATTGAGTTTTTTGGTAAATGTTCTATATAAGCCTATGATCTTTAGTGTTGTTTTAAAATTTCTAAACACATTCAACACTTATATTAATGTGTATTAAAATCACTTTCATGGTACATTGACATCGTTTTATTTTTTTTAAATTAATTTAGTAAAACTTAATAATACTCCATAAATTGATGGACTAACCAATATAAAATCGCTATTTTCTAGAGAAACGGAGACACCAAAAGTTACAAACCTCTTTGACCTTCATCATATGTTAGTGAAGGATGAAACTATGCATTAAAAAAAAAATTTCGTATTTTTGAATATTTTTCTCAAAATCTATGGGTTAACAACCCCTACGAAAATATTGATTTTTTGGTAAATGTTATATATACTGAAACCAATGATCTTTAGTGTTGTTTTAAAATTTCTAAACACATTCTACATTTGTATAAATGTATATTAAACTCTGTTTCATGGTACATGGACATCGTTTTAATTTTTTGTCAATTAATTTAGTAAAACTTCATAATACTCCCTAAATTTTTGAATTAACCACAATAAAATCGCTATTTTCTAGAGAAACAGAGACAACAAAAGTTTCAAACCTCTTTGACATTCATCCTATGTTAGTGAAGTATGCAAATATACATTAAAAGAAAATTTTTATATTTTTGAATTTTTCTCAAAATTTATGTGTTTACTTCTACGAAAATATTGAGTTTTCGGTAAATGTTCTATATACTGAAGCCTATGATCTTTAGTGTTGTTCTAAAATTTCTAAACAAATTTTAAATTTATATTAATGTATATTAAACTCTATTTCATGGTACGTTGACATCATTATAATTTTTTGTCAATTAATTTAGTAAAACTTTATAATACTCCATAAATTGGTGGACTAACAACTATAAAATCGCTATTTTCTAGAGAAACCGAGACACCAAAAGTTTCAAACCTCTTTGACCTTCATCATATGTTAGTGAAAGATGAAACTATGTATTAAAACAAAATTTTCATATTTCTGAATTTTTTCTCAAAATCTATGGGTTAACCATTATAAAATTGCTATTCCCTAGAGAAACGGAGACAACAAAGGTTCCAAACCTCTTTGAACTTCATCATAGATTTTTACATGATTCAATAATGTATAAAAACAGTTTTTGTCAAATTTTTTTGAATTTTTCCTCAAAATCTATGTGTACCCCCCTACGAAAATAGTGAGTTTTCGGTAAATGATCTATATATGAAGCCTATAATATTTTAATTCGTTTTAAAATTTATAACCACATTATACATTTGTATTAATTTATGATAAACTTCTTTTCATGGTACATGGACATCGTTCTATTTTTTTTATCCATTAATTTAGCAAAACTGCAAATACTCCCTAAATCATTAGACTAACCACTATAAAATTGCTATTCCCTAGAGAAACGGAGACAACAAAGGTTCCAAACCTCTTTGAACTTCATCATATTTTATTACATGATTCAAATATGTATTAAAACAGTATTCTCAAATTTTTTGAAATTTTCTCAAAATCTATGTGTAACCCCCCTACCCCCGACAAAAATAGTGAGTTTTCGGTAAATGCTCTATATATGAAGCCTATATTCTTTTAATTTGTTTTAAAATTTATAACCACATTATACATTTGTATTAATTTATGATAAACTCCTTTTCATGGTACATGAACATCGTTCTAATTTTTTATCAATTAATTTAGCAAAACTGCAAATACTCCCTAAATCATTAGACTAACCAC
This sequence comes from Brassica napus, assembly GCF_020379485.1. Taxonomy (NCBI): domain Eukaryota; kingdom Viridiplantae; phylum Streptophyta; class Magnoliopsida; order Brassicales; family Brassicaceae; genus Brassica; species Brassica napus. The sequence continues at coordinate 661,141 of NC_063442.1, forward strand.
TATAAAATTGATATTCCCTAGAGAAACGGAGACAACAAAGGTTCCAAACCTCTTTGAACTTCATCATATTTTATTACATGATTCAAATATGTATTTAAACAGTATTCTCAAATTTTTTGAATTTTTTTCAAAATCTATGTGTACCCCCTACGAAAATAGTGAGTTTTCGGTAAATGCTCTATATATGAAGCCTATAATCTTTTAATTCGTTTTAAAATTTATAACCACATTATACATTTGTATTAATTTATGATAAACTCCTTTTCATGGTACATGGACATCGTTCTAATTTTTTATCAATTAATTTAGCAAAACTGTAAATACTCCCTAAATCATTGGACTAACCACTATAAAATTGCTATTCCTTAGAAAAACGGAGACAACAAAGGTTCCAAACCTCTTTGAACTTCATCATATTTAATTACATGATTCAAATATGTATTAAACAGTATTCTCAATTTTTTTGAATTTTTCTCAAAATCTATGTGTACCCCCCTACGAAAATAGTGAGTTTTCGGTAAATGCTCTATATATGAAGCCAATAATATTTTAATTCGTTTTAAAATTTAAAACCACATTATACCATTGTATTAATGTATGATAAACTTCTTTTCATGGTACATGGACATCGTTCTAATTTTTTATCAATTAATTTAGCAAAACTGTAAATACTCCCTAAATCATTGGACTAACCACTATAAAATTGATATTCCTTAGAGAAACGGAAACAACAAAGGTTCCAAACCTCTTTGAACTTCATCATATTTTATTACATGATTCAAATATGTATTAAAACAGTATTCTCAATTTTTTGAATTTTTCTCAAAATCTATGTGTACCCCCCTACGAAAATAGTGAGTTTTCGGTAAATGCTCTATATATGAAGCCAATAATATTTAATTCGTTTTAAAATTTAAAACCACATTATACCATTGTATTAATGTATGATAAACTTCTTTTCATGGTACATCGTTCTAATTTTTTATCCATTAATTTAGCAAATCTGCAAATACTCCCTAAATCATTGGACTAACCATTATAAAATTATTATTCCTCTAGAGAAACGGAGACAACAAAGGTTCAAACCTCTTTGAACTTCATCATATTTTATTACATGATTCAAATATGTATTAAACAGTATTCTCAAATTTTTTGAATTTTCTCAAAATCTATGTGTACCCCCTACGAAAATAGTGAGTTTTCGGTAAATGCTCTATATATGAAGCCTATAATCTTTTAATTCGTTTTAAAATTTATAACCACATTATACATTTGTATTATTTATGATAAACTTCTTTTCATGGTACATGGACATCGTTCTAATTTTTATCAATTAATTTAGCAAAACTGTAAATACTCCCTAAATCATTGGACTAACCACTATAAAATTTCTATTCTTTAGAGAAACGGAGACAACAAAGGTTCCAAACCTCTTTGAACTTCATCATATTTATTACATGATTCAAATATGTATTAAAACAGTATTCTCAAATTTTTTGAATTTTTCTCAAAATCTATGTGTACCCCCCTACGAAAATAGTGAGTTTTCGGTAAATGCTCTATATATGAAGCCTATAATCTTTTAATTCGTTTTAAAATTTATAACCACATTATACATTTGTATTAATTTATGATAAACTCCTTTTCATGGTACATGGACATCGTTCTAATTTTTATCAATTAATTTAGCAAAACTGTAAATACTCCCTAAATCATTGGACTAACCACTATAAAATTGCTATTCCTTAGAGAAACGGAGACAACAAAGGTTCCAAACCTCTTTGAACTTCATCATATTTTATTACATGATTCAAATATGTATTAAAACAGTATTCAAAATTTTTTGAATTTTTTCAAAATCTATGTGTACCCCCCCCCTACGAAAATAGTGAGTTTTCGGTAAATGCTCTATATATGAAGCCTATAATCTTTTTTGTTTTAAAATTTAAAACCATTATACTTTGTATTAATGTATGATAAACTTCTTTTCATGGTACATGGACATCGTTCTAATTTTTTATCCATTAATTTAGCAAAACTGCAAATACTCCCTAAATCATTGGACTAACCACTATAAAATTGCTATTCCCTAGAGAAACGGAGACAACAAAGGTTCCAAACCTCTTTGAACTTCATCATATGTTATTCCATGATTCATATGTATTAAAACAGTATTCTCAATTTTTTGAATTTTTCTCAAAATCTATGTGTACCCCCCTACGAAAATAGTGAGTTTTCGGTAAATGCTCTATATATGAAGCCTATAATCTTTAAATTTGTTTTAAAATTATAACCACATTATACATTTGTATTAATGTATGATAAACTTCTTTTCATGGTACATGGACATCGTTCTAATTTTTTATCCATTAATTTAGCAAAACTGCAAATACTCCCTAAATCATTGGACTAACCACTATAAAATTGCTATTCCCTAGAGAAACGGAGACAACAAAGGTTCCAAACCTCTTTGAACTTCATCATATTTTATTACATGATTCAAATATGTATTAAAACAGTATTCTCAAATTTTTTGAATTTTTCTCAAAATCTATGTGTACCCCCCCTACGAAAATAGTGAGTTTTCGGTAAATGCTCTATATATGAAGCCTATAATCTTTTAATTCGTTTTAAAATTTAAAACCACATTATACCATTGTATTAATGTATGATAAACTTCTTTTCATGGTACATGGACATCGTTCTAATTTTGTATCAATTAATTTAAAAAACTGTAAATACTCCCTAAATCATTGGACTAACCACTATAAAATTGCTATTCCTTAGAAAAACGGAGACAACAAAGGTTCCAAACCTCTTTGAACTTCATCATATTTTATTACATGATTCAAATATGTATTAAAACAGTATTCTCAAATTTTTTGAATTTTTCTCAAAATCTATGTGTACCCCCCTACGAAAATAGTGAGTTTTCGGTAAATGCTCTATATATGAAGCCAATAATATTTAAATTTGTTTTAAAATTTAAAACCACATTATACCATTGTATTAATGTATGATAAACTTCTTTTCATGGTACATGGACATCGTTCTAATTTTTTATCCATTAATTTAGCAAAACTGCAAATACTCCCTAAATCATTGGACTAACCACTATAAAATTGCTATTCCCTAGAGAAACGGAGACAACAAAGGTTACAAACCTCTTTGAACTTCATCATATTTATTACATGATTCAAATATGTATTAAAACAGTATTCTCAAATTTTTTGAATTTTCTCAAAATCTATGTGTACCCCCCTACGAAAATAGTGAGTTTTCGGTAAATGCTCTATATATGAAGCCTATAATCTTTTATTTTTTTTTTAAATTTAAAACCACATTATTCCATTGTATTAATGTATGATAAACTTCTTTTCATGGTACATGGACATCGTTCTAATTTTTTATCAATTAATTTAGCAAAACTGTAAATACTCCCTAAATCATTGGACTAACCACTATAAAATTGATATTCCTTAGAGAAAGAGAACAACAAAGTTCCAAACCTCTTTTAACTTCATCATATGTTATTCCATGATTCATATATGTATTAAAACAGTATTCTCAATTTTTTTGAATTTTTCTCAAAATCTATGTGTACCCCCCTACGAAAATAGTGAGTTTTCGGTAAATGCTCTATATATGAAGCCTATAATCTTTTAATTCGTTATAAATTTTAAACCACATTATACATTGTATTAATTATGATAAACTTCTTTTCATGGTACATGGACATCGTTCTAATTTTGTATCAATTAATTTAGCAAAACTGTAAATACTCCCTAAATCATTGGACTAACCACTATAAAATTGCTATTCCTTAGAAAACGGAGACAACAAAGGTTCCAACCTCTTTGAACTTCATCATATTTTATTACATGATTCAAATATGTATTAAAACAGTATTTCAAATTTTTTGAATTTTTCTCAAATCTATGTGTACCCCCCTACGAAAATAGTGAGTTTTCGGTAAATGCTCTATATATGAAGCCAATAATATTTAAATTTGTTTTAAAATTTAAAACCACATTATACATTGTATTAATGTATGATAAACTTCTTTTCATGGTACATGGACATCGTTCTAATTTTTTATCCATTAATTTAGCAAAACTGCAAATACTCCCTAAATCATTGGACTAACCACTATAAAATTGCTATTCCCTAGAGAAACGGAGACAACAAAGGTTCCAAACCTTTTGAACTTCATCATATTTTATTACATGATTCAAATATGTATTAAAACAGTATTCTCAAATTTTTTGAATTTTTCTCAAAATCTATGTGTACCCCCCTACGAAAATAGTGAGTTTTCGGTAAATGCTATATATATGAAGCCTATAATCTTTTAATTCGTTTTAAAATTTAAACCACATTATACATTGTATTAATGTATATGATAAACTTCTTTTCATGGTACATGGACATCGTTCTAATTTTATCATTAATTAGCAAAACTGTAAATACTCCCTAAATCATTGGACTAACCACTATAAAATTGCTATTCCTTAGAGAAACGGAGACAACAAAGGTTCCAAACCTCTTTGAACTTCATCATATTTTATTACATGATTCAAATATGTATAAAACAGTATTCTCAATTTTTTTGAATTTTCTCAAAATCTATGTGTACCCCCCTACGAAAATAGTGAGTTTTCGGTAAATGCTCTATATATGAAGCCTATAATTTTTAATTCGTTTTAAAATTTAAACCACATTATACATTGTATTAATATGATAAACTTCTTTTCATGGTACATGGACATCGTTCTAATTTTTTATCATTAATTTAGCAAAACTGTAAATACTCCCTAAATCATTGGACTAACCACTATAAAATGCTATTCTTAGAAAACGGAGACAACAAAGGTTCCAAACCTCTTTGAACTTCATCATATTTTATTACATGATTCAAATATGTATTAAAAAGTATTCTCAAATTTTTTGAATTTTTCAAAATCTATGTGTACCCCCCTACGAAAATAGTGAGTTTTCGGTAAATGCTCTATATATGAAGCCTATAATCTTTTAATTCGTTTTAAATTTATAACCACATTATACATTGTATTAATGTATGATAAACTTCTTTTCATGGTACATGGACATCGTTCTAATTTTTTATCCATTAATTTAGCAAAACTGTAAATACTCCCTAAATCATTGGACTAACCACTATAAAATTGCTATTCCCTAGAGAAACGGAGACAACAAAGGTTCCAAACCTCTTTGAACTTCATCATATTTTATTACATGATTCAAATATGTATTAAAACAGTATTCTCAATTTTTTGAATTTTCTCAAAATCTATGTGTACCCCCCTACGAAAATAGTGAGTTTTCGGTAAATGCTCTATATATGAAGCCTATAATCTTTTAATTCGTTTTAAAATTTAAACCACATTATACATTGTATTAATGTATGATAAACTTCTTTTCATGGTACATGGACATCGTTCTAATTTTGTATCAATTAATTTAGCAAAACTGTAAATACTCCCTAAATCATTGGACTAACCACTATAAAATTGCTATTCCTTAGAGAAACGGAGACAACAAAGGTTCCAAACCTCTTTGAACTTCATCATATTTTATTACATGATTCAAATATGTATTAAAACAGTATTCTCAAATTTTTTGAATTTTTCTCAAATCTATGTGTACCCCCCTACGAAAATAGTGAGTTTTCGGTAAATGCTCTATATATGAAGCCTATAATCTTTTAAATTCGTTTTAAAATTTAAAACCACATTATACATTGTATTAATGTATGATAAACTCTTTTTCATGGTACATGGACATCGTTCTAATTTTTTATCAATTAATTTAGCAAAACTGTAAATACTCCTAAATCATTGGACTAACCACTATAAATTGCTATTCCTTAGAGAAACGGAGACAACAAAGGTTCCAAACCTCTTTGAACTTCATCATTTTTATTACATGATTCAAATATGTATTAAAACAGTATTCTCAAATTTTTTGAATTTTTCTCAAAATCTATGTGTACCCCCTACGAAAATAGTGAGTTTTCGGTAAATGCTCTATATATGAAGCCTATAATCTTTTAATTCGTTTTAAAATTTATAACCACATTATACATTTGTATTAATGTATGATAAAATTCTTTTCATGGTACATGGACATCGTTCTAATTTTTATCCATTAATTTAGCAAAACTGCAAATACTCCCTAAATCATTGGACTAACCACTATAAAATTGCTATTCCCTAGAGAAACGGAGACAACAAAGGTTCCAAACCTCTTTGAACTTCATCATATTTATTACATGATTCAAATATGTATTAAAACAGTATTCTCAAATTTTTTGAATTTTTCTCAAAATCTATGTGTACCCCCTACGAAAATAGTGAGTTTTCGGTAAATGCTCTATATATGAAGCCTATAATCTTTTAATTCGTTTTAAAATTTATAACCACATTATACCATTGTATTAATTTATGATAAACTTCTTTTCATGGTACATGGACATCGTTCTAATTTTTTATCAATTAATTTAGCAAAACTGTAAATACTCCCTAAATCATTGGACTAACCACTATAAAATTGCTATTCCTTAGAGAAACGGAGACAACAAAGGTTCCAAACCTCTTTGAACTTCATCATATTTTATTACATGATTCAAATATGTATTAAAACAGTATTCTCAATTTTTTGAATTTTTCTCAAAATCTATGTGTACCCCCCTACGAAAATAGTGAGTTTTCGGTAAATGCTCTATATATGAAGCCAATAATATTTAAATTTGTTTTAAAATTTTAAACCACATTATACATTGTATTAATGTATGATAAACTTCTTTTCATGGTACATGGACATCGTTCTAATTTTTAAATCCATTAATTAGCAAAACTGTAAATACTCCCTAAATCATTGGACTAACCACTATAAAATTGCTATTCCCTAGAGAAACGGAGACAACAAAGGTTACAAACCTCTTTGAACTTCATCATATGTTATTCCATGATTCATATATGTATTAAAACAGTATTCTCAAATTTTTTGATTTTTCTCAAAATCTATGTGTACCCCCCTACGAAAATAGTGAGTTTTCGGTAAATGCTCTATATATGAAGCCTATAATATTTTAATTCATTTTAAAATTTAAAACCACATTATACCATTGTATTAATGTATGATAAACTTCTTTTCATGGTACATGGACATCGTTCTAATTTTTATCAATTAATTTAGCAAAACTGTAAATACTCCCTAAATCATTGGACTAACCACTATAAAATTGATATTCCTTAGAGAAACGGATACAACAAAGGTTCCAAACCTCTTTGAACTTCATCATATTTTATTACATGATTCAAATATGTATTAAAACAGTATTCTCAATTTTTTGAATTTTTCTCAAAATCTATGTGTACCCCCCTACGAAAATAGTGAGTTTTCGGTAAATGCTCTATATATGAAGCCTATAATCTTTAAATTTGTTTTAAAATTTTAAACCACATTATACATTGTATTAATTATGATAAACTTCTTTTCATGGTACATGGACATCGTTCTAATTTTTTATCATTAATTTAGCAAAACTGTAAATACTCCCTAAATCATTGGACTAACCACTATAAATTGCTATTCCTTAGAGAAACGGAGACAACAAAGGTTCCAACCTCTTTGAACTTCATCATATTTATTACATGATTCAAATATGTATTAAAACAGTATTCTCAAATTTTTTGAATTTTTCTCAAAATCTATGTGTACCCCCCTACGAAAATAGTGAGTTTTCGGTAAATGCTCTATATATGAAGCCTATAATCTTTTAATTCGTTTTAAATTTTAACCACATTATACATTTGTATTAATTTATGATAAACTTCTTTTCATGGTACATGGACATCGTTCTAATTTTTTATCAATTAATTTAGCAAAACTGTAAATACTCCCTAAATCATTGGACTAACCACTATAAAATTGCTATTCCTTAGAGAAACGGAGACAACAAAGGTTCCAAACCTCTTTGAACTTCATCATATTTTATTACATGATTCAAATATGTATTAAAACAGTATTCTCAATTTTTTGAATTTTTCTCAAAATCTATGTGTGTACCCCCTACGAAAATAGTGAGTTTTCGGTAAATGCTCTATATATGAAGCCTATAATCTTTAATTTGTTTTAAAATTTAAAACCACATTATACCATTGTATTAATGTATGATAAACTTCTTTTCATGGTACATGGACATCGTTCTAATTTTTTATCCATTAATTTAGCAAAACTGCAAATACTCCCTAAATCATTGGACTAACCACTATAAAATTGCTATTCCCTAGAGAAACGGAGACAACAAAGGTTACAAACCTCTTTGAACTTCATCATATTTTACCATGATTCAATATGTAATAAAACAGTATTTTCAAATTTTTTGATTTTTCTCAAAATCTATGTGTACCCCCTACGAAAATAGTGAGTTTTCGGTAAATGCTCTATATATGAAGCCTATAATCTTTTAATTCGTTTTAAAATTTAAACCACATTATACATTGTATTAATTTGATAAACTTCTTTTCATGGTACATGGACATCGTTCTAATTTTTTATCAATTAATTTAGCAAAACTGTAAATACTCCCTAAATCATTGGACTAACCACTAAAAATTGCTATTCCTTAGAGAAACGGAGACAACAAAGGTTCCAAACCTCTTTGAACTTCATCATATTTATTACATGATTCAAATATGTATTAAAACAGTATTCTCAAATTTTTGAATTTTTCTCAAAATCTATGTGTACCCCCCTACGAAAATAGTGAGTTTTCGGTAAATGCTCTATATATGAAGCCTATAATCTTTAAATTCGTTTTAAAATTTAAAACCACATTATACATTGTATTAATGTATGATAAACTTCTTTTCATGGTACATGGACATCGTTCTAATTTTTTATCATTAATTTAGCAAAACTGTAAATACTCCCTAAATCATTGGACTAACCACTATAAAATTGCTATTCCTTAGAGAAACGGAGACAACAAAGGTTCCAAACCTCTTTGAACTTCATCATATTTTATTACATGATTCAAATATGTATTAAAACAGTATTCTCAAATTTTTGAATTTTTCTCAAAATCTATGTGTACCCCCTACGAAAATAGTGAGTTTTCGGTAATGCTCTATATATGAAGCCTATAATCTTTTAATTCGTTTTAAAATTTATAACCACATTATACATTTGTATAATGTATGATAAACTCCTTTTCATGGACATGGACATCGTTCTAATTTA